>NC_056738.1:389689597-389939597 GCF_019279795.1 Protopterus annectens | reverse complement strand
TTATTGAACATGGTGCTTAAGTGGGGAGCCAGTTCGTTCTGAAGTTCATGTAAAAACGCAGCCTGGGATGTTGTCCAGTCCCATGGATGCTGTCTTTTTGGCTTTAGAGAGTGCAGCTTTTACCTGCTTAGTTGTGATTACAGGGACTCTGCATTCTTCCTGTATAGATATGGGCCCTTTAGGGGGTGGGGGTGGGGGGTAAAGTTAGCATTGAATCTATCTGCCAGGATGTTGGCAATATCAGTTGGTTCTGTAATTGTCATGCCTTTGTGCTGTAAATCAGAGCAGATCTGGGTGTTGCCATCAAGATTCTAGACATAGCTATAGAATGCTTTGTGGTTGTCCTTAGAATTAGTGGTGATTTTGATTTCGTAGCTAGCTTTGGAGTATCTTATAAGGGATCTCAGGTTCTTACTGAGGATGACCGGGGAGCTCTTCCACTCACGGGATTTTACTCTCTTTTGCAACAGTTTCTTCCTTCTGTTGTACAGTTTGTTTATGGCAGGGGACCACCAGATTAGCTTCCTTTTTTTGGAGGACAGCGTCTTGGTTCTGTTTGGGATAGCACGATCCATGCACTCGTGTAAGTGCTTATAGAGTGCATTTGTGTAGGATTCAGCAGTTGTAACTGTATTATCCTTCTGCATAGATGTCATGAAGTTCGTCACTGCAGTCTTAAGAAGCATGAAGTTGACTTTGGAGAAATTTTTTTACTGTGGTTTCCTTAATGGGGGGTGGGGTCGGGATGTGGATATCAAAGGTGATTGCTTATGGTCGGATCGGACAAATGAGGAGTTGACTTCAGGTGTGGAACACCGGTCACTCATGTTGGTAATGACTAGGTCTAGGACATTGTTGCCCCTGGTGGGGGTGTGGATAAGTTGATCCAGGGCATTGGAGTTTATGAATTCCAGAAAGCATTGAGCTAAGGAGTTGGTACATGAGTAGTTTTCCCAGCGGGGTAGTTGAAGTCACCCATTATTAGGGTGTTTGGTTGAACCCTAATATTTTCCAGTACATCAAGAAAAGAGGAGTGGGAATCCTGGGGCATGGTGGGGGATCTGTAGCAAGCTACAATTTGGATTGCAGTTTTGCCCAGAGGTAGTTGCACTTGGATAACCTCAGATGCATTATGCTGAGCAACTAGCCTGGAGGAGTGGATATCCTTAATGAATATGGACACACCTCCACCTTTGGTGTTTCGGTCCAGGTTACATGGCCAAAAAGTGTGGTATGAGTTATAGCCTGGTAGTCAGGGGTGCTCTCTGACTACGTTGAACCAGTCTCAGTCAATGCACAGATATCGATGTTCTCCATTTTAAGGAGTGCCTCGAGTGAGCGTATTTTGAGATTTAGACTTCTAGCATTGAGTAGCATTACCCTCAGGTTTTTGCTTGCCTGTTCCTGTTACGGTGGTGAATTTGTTATTTGAACCTTGCCTAAAAAAGGCACTATAGGGGCAGCAAGAGCCTTAGCCAGTATCCGGAATCCCGGGGGTGACAGGGGCAGGCCATCTGTGGCAAAGCATTGTGGTCTGTCGACCATGTCATTCCAAGCAGACAGATACTGCATCCCCTTAGAATGACACCAGAAGCTTAGCCAATTGTTGAAGTCAATCATTTTGTCCTTGTACTGCGGTATCATTCGGGGCGATGGCAGAATGCTACTCAGGGCTAGGGTCATACCTGTCTGGGCTACAAGATCGGAGAGCTCTTCCATGTCTCTTTCATGTAGTTCTGGGAGGTACATCTCAGGTCATTCACACCAACATGGACAATGACAGAGTCATAGTTGTACTTTTTGTGGAGTGACCTGAGTGTGTGGGTTATGTGGCGGATCCTGGCACCCAACAGGCAGCTGACAGTAAACTTCTCCTTGTTTAGCCTGGTGAGTGGGACATCAGTGTGCCTGACTATAGAGTCACTTATGACTAGTGTGCTGGGTACGTTGTTTTGCCCTATTGGCTGTGGTTGAGTGGCACACTGAGTCTGTGGGCTATGTGTCATTTGGGTTGTGTTGGGGGATGGAGATTGCTTGCGTTTCAGCTTTGAAGGTCTCTGCTGCTTAGACAGATTATTATTGAGAGCCTCCGCGAATGTTTTTGTGTTACTATGTGTGGATTTTGGTGGTGTAGATTTAGTGAGACAACGTGATGAGTGTGGTGTGGTGCAAATGTTTACCTTTTCCTCATGACTGTCAAGTTCAGTCTTGGTTGGAGAGAGCTTTGCCTCCAGTTTGGCTAGATAAGTGCATCTCTCACAGGTTGTAGTGTTGGGAGGTAGGAGGAGAGGGTTGTCTTTGTACATGAGGCAATTTCTACATTGCCTCAAGATGCCCAGATTCATCAGATAGACAGGAGAGAACACTGGGAGCTGACCCTTGGACATGCCTGAATAAAAACTATTTTTCTCTAGATAAGTGATGAAAGTGAGTACAAGAGCTGTTTTTCTCTAAGCAAGTGAGAAAAGTAAGTACAAAAACTGTTTTCCTCTAGGTAATGAGGAAAACTGAGTGTTATAGTAATTAGTAGCTTATTTAGTGCTTACAAGTCCTGAACAAGTGCTGAGCATGAATAAGGAAATTCAAGTGCTAAAACTAAGAATCCATATCTGCACTAGACGAGTTACTGGACAGAAGCAAGTGCAAATGCAGGCTTTCAAATCAGAGAGATGGAAGAGACTGCCCAAATGGCCAATAACTACAATTTCTGGGCCAGAACCACTCCTTATCTGGTAGACAGGTTACCTAGTGCTTACCACTCCCACTGATAAGCTAGAAGGCTTCCTTCCAGCACAGAAAGGCTTGGGGGGGGGGCTCCGAAGCTTACATACAGTCCTGGATACAGCAAATTTGTATCTGGAACACTAGTTACAGGTAGGAAAGAGGTTTACAGTTTTTTTTTTACAGAAAAGTAGCAAAAACAGTAGTAAAAACAATTCACATGCAGTGCAAACTAGCACACTTGAGTATGTAGCAATAGTAGACCAAACACAGTTTAAAAAATGCAGAAAGAGTTTATTAGGTAAAATGTGGTAAAGAGATGGGACTGGGGGAGTGTGTCCCAGATCAAATCTACAGTGGGGCAGGCAACTGCAAAAGCCATCAAATTTAAACTACAAACCAAAAATAGGGAGGATGGGTGGGACAAAACAGTTTCAACAGAGATCTAAGCAACAACTAACAGTACAAACTCTAAAACCAAAAAAATACTCAGCTCTGTATATTTGCAGATAGTCTGGAAGGCAGTTTCTCAGAACACAGGTTCCAGCAATTAAATGCAGGCTGTTTCTAGGTCTTTCAGTTAGCAGTAACATACACATTATAGTCAATGGCTTATAAATGTTTATCATTAAATATTAATGGTTTGAACAATAATGTCAAAAGAGCTGGTTTGCTTAAATACATCAAAATGGATCAAGTCCAGATCATCTTTTTACAGGAACCACATCTATTAAAGAATTATCTACAAAAATACTCATTCAATGGCTATACAATTCTGGCTGATTCATGTCGCAATGGCTATACAATTCTGGCTGATTCATGTTTTAAGACTAAGAGAAGGGACACTCTTTTTCTATGGACAAATACTTATACTGTGCCAAGAATTATAAATACAATTTCAGATAAAGATGGGATGCTAAGCATGGTTATTTTGGAAATCAATAGAAAGTATTGTACTTTGATTAATACATACTGGATACCAGGACTGAGCACTAAATATGTTGACAAGTATCTGGACCTGATTACTTTAAATGCAAAAGGGGAAATTATAGCAACAGGTGATTTTAACTGCCTATTATCAGGCAATGATATACTAAAAATGGTAAAATAAAACTAACCTCTCAAGCCAAGAAGTTAAATAACTTTACAAACCAGATGAACCTTAAAGATATACATAGTCTAAGAGGACATTATTCCTTATTATATGCTCACTATTCGTATCGGTTTGGTACACAAACAAACATTGATAAGGTCTTTGTATCAAATAATATATACTCTAAAATAAGTGGCATATCTATAATGACTTGTCCACTTTCGGACTATAATGCTATAAACTTTACTTTAATTACACATACAAATGATTTAAGATTTCTACAGAGAATTCCTGTTTACATAACTAAGTTAAATAACTTTAGGGAATGGATAATGAAAGAAATAGACATGTTTATGGAAACAAATGATAATAGTGAATTGACTGATTCTATACTATGGGACAGCTTTAAAGTATATATATATATATATATATATATATATATATATATATATATAGTAGAATGAAAGCTTGGTACCTTAAAAGAGGAGAGAGTGGGACAAAGAACTTTTAGACTTACAAAAAAAATAGACAAGATAAAAATTGATGCAAAACCAAATAACAAAGTGGCACATAATGAAATTACTAAGTTCAATGAAAAATACTTAAAAGTTCTGAATCATAAGGTAGGCATACATCTGGAAAAATTGAAATTGCAAACGTATGCTGTAAATCCCAAATATTTACATAAAATAGTGGTAAGATCCAAAAAAAATAAACAATCAAAATCGTATTAATGAAATTAAATATAAAAGTGATGGTTCAGTTAAGAGTACATCTAACTTAATGGGCATATTAGAAGTGTTCAAAAACTACTATAAAGATATAAATAATAACACGCCATTTTGGAGACAGATAATGTAATAAATACTTTTATTCAATAAAATATAACTACTAAGGTGTCAATGGAACAAAATAACATATTAAATAAACAAATAACACTAACAGACATGAAAGAGCAAATAAAAATGTAAAAGATAATAAAGCTCTAGGACTGGATGGAATAATTCCTGAACTATATAAGATTTTTTTCCTGAATATATAATAAAGAAAATGATGAGTGCCTTTACTATTGTTAAGCAAAAATATATAACACCCCATTGTGGAAATACTCAATTATCTATCCCATATTAAAACAAGGTAATGACCCAAAATTTTGTGATTTATATAGGCCAATTTCATTACAAAACACTGATTATAAAATTTTCATGACAATATTAGCTAACAGGATAAATAAAATATTACCTAATCTAATGCATAATGATCAGACAGGGTTCATTTGCCATATAATAGTGCAAGATAACATTATTAAATTACTATAATTAATAGACATAGCATGCAAATACAAAAAACAACTATTATCAGCCTAGACATAGAAAAGGCTTTTGATTATATTAGTTGGTCTTATCTACAAAGAATTCTGATTGGTTTTGAATTCTCCTCAGATATTTATCAACTTATTAATGAAAATTTATAGTGGGGCACAAGCTTATGTGAAAATTGAATCATGCCTATCCTCACCACTAGAAATCCTCAGGGGGAACTAGACGAGGTTGTATTTTGTCAGCATTATTGTTTGCCCTTTCAATGGAACCTTTTGCTACATATATCAGAAACAAGGAAAATATAAAAGGCTTTCAAATTAATAAGGACTATTGTCCTAAGATACAATTATTTGCTGATGATATACTGTTAATGTTGGGTGATAGTGATGTTTTTTTTGCATGATGTTATAAATACCTTAAGCAAGTTTGGAAGTATTTTCAGGGCTTACATTTAATCATAATAAATCCAAAACATTACTAATTAACAAAAAGATCAACACAAACTTAAGAGAGAATACCCTGTTTAATTGGGAGAATGATGTATTAGAATATTTGGGTTTCAGTATAAAGAGTACATGGAAAGAGTCTGTTAAACTAAACTACAATAATTTAATAACCACCATTAGTGAACTAATCAAAAGATGGAATAAAATGTTTTTCACAGTGGAGGATAGGCTCTCTTTAATTAAATGATAATTTTACCTAAAATTTTATTTTATATACAGTCATTGATACTACCCCCTCCCAAAAATGTATTTAAAAATCTAGATTCCATGCTACTTAAATTTTTATGGTTCCCCTTAAAACCTAGGAGTGCATATAAATGGCACATTAGAGCTTGGAACAGTAATGGGATAGCATTCCCTAGCTTAAATATTTATTCCAAATCAGTTATATTTAATGTAATATTACATTGGATCACACCTACCTATATGTCTGGCTGGAAAACACTACATGAGATTCATATAATTGATGTCAGAACTATAGAAAATCAATTAAAGGAACAATATGGAATAAGTAGTTCATTGGCTTTTACGTGAAGTTTGTTTATTTAATAAGAAGTTTGATCATTTTTATTATGGCATTATCAAATATTTAATAACTTTAAAAATATAATTGTAAATACAGCATTAAATGATTTGTAATTACAACATTAAACGATTTCTGTTTCTTATATTCCTTATAGCATACTCCTCTGACTGCCCAGATTCTTTCAACATCAATGCAATGCAAAAATTAAAGGAAAATAACTTGATATTCTGGGATCAGTTTATTGAAAATAAGAGTATTAAACCACTAAACTCTCTTGTAATTTTGATAACAGTCAAGACAGTTGGTTGTTTCTACACTCATCACAGCAGTTTATAGAAAACAAAATGAGAGTATCAATCAACCTAGAGACTGAATCTATAGCTAGTTTGATTCAGCTTTTTATTAGGTGTCTTGAAAAGACAGATAATCAAAAAAATAAGTATCTCACCTATCTATAAGATACTAAGAGAAGACACTCTAAAGTTTGACTCAGATTTTTGGAATTACTATGTAAAGATTAATGGAAAACAAATATCTAATGAATCCAAAAAAGTGTTATTGAATTCTATGTATGATATCTCTTCTTCATTATATTGGAGATTATATACATGGAAATTTATGTATAGGAGTTTCTATACTCCACATAAAATAAATCTTATACTCAAAAACAGTGAAAGTAAATTTTGGAAATGTGATGAATTACTTGAGGCCAACTGGGTTCACATGTTCATTGAATGTAGAAATGTTCAATACTGGAAAGACTTCAGATATTGGTAAATGCTTTATGGTCTGATAAACTGTCATATTTCTAACTCACTAATCCTATTCACTGTTCCTATACCTAATGTAATACCTAAATCTCAGATTCAGTTACTCTGGTCAATTCTTGCAATTGCCAAAAAAGTTATTACTTTGAACTGGAAAAGTAAACAGGATTTGATGTTTAAATATTTTATTAATTTAGCAAACGTTTGTAAAAAAGAACTGCAAATCATTTGTTATAGAACTCATAACATTACTCATAAAAAAATAGCATGGCAAAAATTGAAAAACCTTTTGAACAAATACTGATAACTTCTCATGGATAAAATGATTGTTTATCATGGATGAATGTAAATATTGTAAATAGTTTTGTTATTGTTTTATTGTATTTGTTATATGTACATTTGCGTATGTTTATAATGAAAACAAAATATGATGGCTGTTTTTTAACCACAGTCAATAGGTAATTATGCAAAAAATACCAGTTTTATTTAAAAAATAATTGCAAGATGATACTATTGGCCTGCCTGGGAGGTTATGAGTGTTCTTATGTACTTCAGGGAGGCAGTAAAAGGTAGTTATTTCACATTCTTTTACATTAAAATTTCTACTTACACCCTCCTCTGAAAAATAACCCAGTCTCCGGTCCTTAATTAACAGCTCCTGATATTTCTTAATTGCTTCCTTATATTGTTCATATTAATTTTACTATAAACCACAGTGTTGTCTAGATGCACATAACACATTTTGAGATACTGTTCATAACGAAGCATAACAATTTTATTGCCCTTATCTGCTGGCTTAAAAAGTATCTATATTACAACATCGAATACGTGAATATCGAATGCTCACATGAGTGAATATTTAGGGTACTCAAAAACTGTGTTTTGGGGGCTGCACCCCCCACTAAATATATAGCCCTACTCCGAGATTGCACTACAGTGAGGAAAGGACAAAAATCCCGATCTTCACTGTACCGCAAAAAAAAATTCATAAACTTCGGGTACATGAATATTCACTCATGTGAGCATTTGATATTCATGTATTGATGTGATATAGACCCCTTAAAAATTATTTAATCTTCATTACTTAAATTTTGCACAGCTTTCCACTCCTGTCTAGTCATATTATAGTTAACCTTGTTCTTATTTTTTACAAAATCATTAAAAACTGACTCTGCTGCTAAGTTCAACATTACAGAAAACGTTTGCATTCCAGCATGTATGAAGGTGGAATAAAGTGTGCTTTAAAAGGCACAGTGCTTATATCAAGTTGGCAGTAAGCGTTAGGATTCTCATAACTTTCAGCATGTGAAGTGCATGAATAGAAACTTAAATCTATTTCACATGACTCATTTGAACACTGTTCCTCAACATTAAAATTATTTTAATGATGAAAAAAATTCCACAAATGCAATTTTCTTACCAAAAAAAAATAACTTTCTTAATCATATAAACCCTGGGAATAACTGTAGGAACAAATTTTAAACCAAGGTTTAATATTGCTGTTTCACAGTCACTTAATAAATATCCTGACAAGTTTATAATGTAGTCACTATTAATCTTTTTATCAAAGGAATCAGTCACTAAATTAGTTTTTTTAAATCATTTGTACCTTTGTTGTTGCTGCTGGTATGGATATTGTTGCTGCCCCTCCTTATAATGTCCATTAATTAACTCATTGGAGTTCCTCCCTTGTTTCCTGCCATATTATTCCACTTTCTTCCCCCTCCAAAAGGTTTGTCGCATGTAATTGGGTTCCTGTGCTGCGAGTAACACTGGATATTCAGCATTATCACTATCCCAGTCTGTCAACTCCTCTGTATACTCTGAAGATGCTAACAAGCCTTCTTAATGCTCTAAACTTCCTTCCAGTTCCAGAATACTGGACATCTTTACATTGCCCGCTTTTATTGGCTCTCCAAACAAAAGCAGAGCTATTTTTATAGTCTCTTAAATCTCTTAGTAGTTTAAATGTTTTATGGCCAGTAATCGTTTCTCCACATCAACTAACTTAGCACTGATATCACCCAGATGTTGTTCTAACTTCCCAGCAGAGATATTAGCTGATAAAGAGTCACAGATTGATGAAATTTCCTCTCTTAGTCTGCGTTGTTTAACTAAATCACGTTCTATTAGAATGTTAACCCAGTCAATAGAACATTGATGGGCTGCAGCTACCCATCTCATTTGAAATTATTTTATCCTCTTCATCATTCAAATCAAATGGTGTAGAGAGACTACTGAATGCCCTCAATCTTCTGGGTGTAACATCCAGCTCTAAGTATCATTGTAAACTTAAGATGTTAAAATGTACCATCAATTCTTTATTCATCAGCCATTCTAGTTGATCATACATTTGTTGCATCTCCACGGATAATTAACCAACCAGACATTGTCCAATGACAATAAATGGGTTATTAATTCTCCTTCTGCTTTCTTCCTGTAGAAATTTATTCCAAGGTTTCATGTTTTCCATTTCTAAGGCGGCTGCATCTCGATCCAAAATATTTTCACCCATCTGCACTGTATATTGTTCAATAGTATGTTGTGTTAAATCATTATGCTCTTGCCTAAAGATTCTAGGCAAGTTATACAATAAATCACTGGACATAACACCAATAAAACAAAAAAAAAATAGTAAAATACGACCAAACCAGCATCCAAAGTAACTAATTAAAGAAATTTATTGAGCCTCTGAGATCTTGGCACCACAATGCCTACAATGGAGTAAAGAACAAGTATAAAACACAGTCTTTTATACAATATCATCAACAACTTAATTACATCAATTAATTAAACAATTATGCTTATATTCAAACTTTCCAGCTACACTCCAAGTTAATCCCTGCAGGAGCTAAAGTGCCATACTTAAGAATAAAAATAGCCTCTTTATACAGAAGCTTTTTCTTTATTTCTACAAAAGCACTTTGCTTCTTCACTTTTTCTAAACTCGTGCCCTGCAGACCTTCTGGGCAACCATTGTGATGCTGCAAAAAATGTTTTGCAAGAGGGCTTTTGAGTTTACCATTTTTTATATTTCTAACATGTTCCTGTAATTGTAACTTGAAAGCCCTCTTGCTGTCCCCTATATAAAACATATCACATGGGCATTTTAAAGCACATATTATGCATTCTGTATCACAGCAGAATTTACCCAACACATTGAAGCTATATTCATTAATGTTGTCAAACGTATGAACTATATATCTACACACTATACATTTTCCACAGGGGAATGTACCCATCTGTGTAGAAATCTTAGATAATTTACTACTCTGAGCTATAAATCTGCTCTGCACTAACCTATCCTTAATACTCATTCTCCTTCAAAATGAAAACACTGGAAACCTACATAAATCTACAAATTCTTTAAACCTGAAAAGGTAATTCCAATGATGTTTTATAATTGCCACTATCTGTTCACTTAAAATATTATAAGAAGTGACTACATATATATTTTGTTGTTTGCATTCATTCTTTATTATATTCCTTCCATGGGCATAAATAGCCATGTTAGTATCATCCTTTATTACCTTGCATAGGGAATCTTTCACTATTCCTTCTTCATATCCCCTCTCAATGAATACTCTTACTGTCTTCTTCCAAAAGTTCTTTATCATTACACAGTCTCTTAACCCTCATTAACTCACCATACAGAAGTGACTTCATTAGATGTAAAGGATGAAAACTAGTACCGTGGAGAAAATGGACACTATCATGAAACTTCCTATGTATCTTGGTTTTAATCCCATCAGTTATTGTCTCCTCTAAATGAACGTCTAGAAATACAACTTGACGTCCATATGTTGGTTCATCAAATTGTAAACCAAACCTATTATTCTGTAAATCTATAGTAAATTGTGTCATCTTTTCATATCCCCCCCTTCAGATGAATATAAGATCATCTTGATGTGTCTTTCGGCTTTTTTTAGGGGTCGCCACAGCGGAACTCCGGTCCGCTAATGATTGGCAGTAGATTTTTACATGCCGACTTGCCAGGTCTGATGCACAACCTTCAATGAAGATATGCCCTTTCACGCATGTCTCCACACAGAAGACGCTCTAGCTGAGAATCGAACCGGACAGCGTCTTACTATGAGCTGACAACGCTACCGCAGCACCACCACCGCAGTCGAATATAAGATCCTCTACGTATCTATAATACTGAATGACATGCTTTTTAACAAATTCATGCGTATAAGCTCATCTACGTATCTATAATACTGAATGACATGCTTTTTAACAAATTCATGCGTATATACACATTCAAACTCAAACAGACCCATCATAATATTTGCATATACAGGGGCAAAAGGTGCTCCCATGGCTTTTCCCTACTTTTGACAATACAGGGTACCATTAAATTCAAACAAATTATGTCTCAAACTAAAATCCACCAATTCAATCATATACATAGCTACTGGACTATTTCCTAGTGCAAATTCTAAGGCTTCAATTCCATTAGCATGTTTAATGCTTGTATATAAGCTTTTAAAATCAATCACTAACCAATACATGTCCAGTTTCCATTATATATTAGTAACTTTGTTCAAAGAATCAAATGTGTCCCTAATATATGATGGCTGTTTTTTAACCACAGTCAATAGGTAATATGTAAAAAAAAATACCAATTTTATTTAAAAAATAATTGCAAGTTGATACTATTGGTCTGCCTGGGGGTTATGGATGTTCTTATGTACTTTAGGGAGAGATTTTGCTTAGCTGTTGTTGCTTTACTATTTGTACTCCATTCCATTTTTTTTCTTGACTGGTTCACCTATTTGGTGAATGAATGCAAAATAAATAAAGCAACATTTTACTATCAGATAAATTGTATTCAGTGTTCTGTTTGTCAAATTACATTCTGGATCTCAACTTATAAAGGGGTGCCTGTGCTGAACCCATTGTGAGAGTCAGTTAAAAAACTAAATTAAAAAAAGCAATATCTGAATTATTCTAAAAAAGGTGAAATCGATGAACATTATTTGGTTCCCTTGACGTCTTTACCCCCAAGTCTTGCTGACAATACATATTAAGAAGTCTAACACAGCAATGACACACAGTGATTAGACACTCTTCCTCCAAAACAGTATTTTTAAAAACGATTGTGTCCCCCCGAAAGTAACATTACTCCGGTTCACATGGGTAATAAGAAAAATGTATCAGGGACAAGCAGTTTTACGTACATTTTAACTATTCAGGCCAAGTGCTAATCAGAAAGAAAGTATTTTCTTAGGCTAGTAAAATAAATAACTAAGGGAAGAAAACATTTCTTTTTATCTGTTTATTTAGTAAGTTATTTATTGTGTTTGTTGAGTGCCAGCTGAGTTGGATCCTTTTCAGCCATGATATGAGTACAGAAGCAAAGTGAATTACATTAATGAGTTGCAACACAACAAAGTACAATATTTAAGACACAGAAACACAAACTACCAAAAAATAATCCAGCAGCACAGTAGCAATCCAACAGACCACAGCATAGTTACCAGAAATCGAAAAAAGTTTAATAGTAAGCGCTTTCGGCTTTGACACCAGTGTTACAGCCAAAAGCGCTTACTATTAAACTTTTTTCAATTTCTAGTAACTACGTTGTGATCCGTTGGATTGCTATTGTGCTGCTAAAGTACAATATTTAGAAAACTAGTTACAGTTTTTAACATTATAAATCCAATGGCATTTAGGATAGTTTATCTGGCACTGGATTACATTATATTAACCAGTTGATGGATGCCTAAGAGAACTATGTAAGCTCAGACACCTTACTGTCATTATCAGTATAATAAAAAGTCACATTAACAGTGTCAGATTGATTGGTAGTTGTTTATGTTCCAATCACTTTGAAAAGAGGCAATGCTCTAACACTATTGTCTGTGAGTGCTATAGGTGTAGGTTAGAAGCATGGTGACAGATATCATACATAGCCATCAGCTTCATCATCTGGAACCATTGCTGCATCCGAGCTGTACTAAGCATTAATAGCACTGGACATCTGACATGTTTTATCTTTTGTTTTCCTACTTAAATGCATGATGGATGAATTGCCCACAGTTTCAACATATATGTGTTGGCACAAGTGTTATCTATATACGATATATGAGAAAGAAATCCAGTTTTTACATTTCTAGAACAGATGCTGTGAAGTTAAAATTAAGATTTTACTGAGTCAACACAAAGACTAAAAAACAAACATCATTGTTCATTTCAACACTTCTGGAAGTTAAATGGCAACTATACCTGTATGTCTGTGCTAGTTCTTTGGAGAATAGTACAGTTAATGTAGAATATAGTTAATATGTATCATGGTTAAAAAATAAAACAGTTACAGGTAACACTGATATACAGGCTTGCTGGGTGTGTATGCCTGCCGGAAGACCTCCATGTTTCATCCTTACCAGATGACATGGCTATTGAGAATAAATTAATATGAGCGTTTCATTGCAATAGTCATTGCTGCATTCATAAGCCAGGATGTAAGTGCAATAAACTGACAATGCAGCTTACTGAATGTATCTAGAATAAGTGTTATATGTTTTTCTCTGCACATTATGAGGAAAAATTATGTTAAAATAAGGCAGTTACAAGTCAGTTTTCCAGCAATGCTGCAGATGATCATATTCCACTGACTTTAAAAACAAAACATGAATTACTTGGGGCTCTGTCCCCACATCACCCCTTATCTAAGTAATACTATTTCTATGGTCACAGAACCATGACAAAACAGCAATTACATACATAGTGTTATAGTCAACCCAAGCAGGTTCAACTGTAAACTCAATTTGCCCACAAGTAACTTGTATGGCTTGTGATACCTCACACATCTCTCAATGAAGGACACATTCAATAAATTACCCTTTATATGTATTCTACTTTTGCTTTACTGCTCATGTCAAGATTGAAAATGAAACGATAGATAGATAGATAGATAGATAGATAGATAGATAGATAGATAGATAGATAGATAGATAGATAAAGTACATTCATCCATAAAAAATAAAGAATTTGAAAATTATTTTTCAGAAAATGTCACAATTTTCTTTGTGACAAAATATCAGACCTTGCCCCAACCACAACTGTTCAGGGAAATGCATCCTAGTTCCAGCAAAATCTGAAACAGCTTGAAAGATCAATGCTTTTTGCTTAGCTAAATTGAGTTCAGAGTAAATTATTCGTCATACTCAGAGCAGTGCTTGGAAATTGTAATACCCTTTCTTGGAAGAGTTCTCAAAAAATAAACTCAGTTCTCTTTTTCCTCCAAAAAAATATAAATGTGTGTGTGTGTGTGTGTGTGTGTGTGTGTGTGTGTGTGTGTGTGTGTGTGTGTGTGTGTGTGTGTGTGTGTGTGTGTGTGTATGCGTGTGTTTGAAGGAGATATTAAGACTTGGAAGAACAGAAGAAACTACATATTTCATTTTCTTTTCTTGCTTTCTTTCTCTTTACCTTCATTTACTAACTGCAATACCTAAAACTGAAGTTCACTGCTAAGAACACGATGAGTTGCTAAGATCTTGTAAAAAAGAAATAGAAGGCAATAACATTCTTGTCCCTATCCTGATATGGTAGGAATTAAACAAACAAATAGCTGAATATTACAAAGCCGTGACAAGTTCCCTGTTACCGTTTTTGTTGTGGGGCACAGTCAAACATTACAAAGTTGTTAAAACACCCACTTACAGTTTTTGTTACATGACACCCTGACTGCATTTCATGCCAGTGCTGTGTTTCTCCTGACATTTTCTACTGAATACATATCTTCTGTAGCTAGACGAAACTATGATGACTGGTAGTAATATGTACAGTACAGGCTTGCATTCCCGGTTACGTGGCACATTGATGTACAGACATCTGTCGCAGCAGAACCATAATGAAAGTCAGTCTTCCAGTGATTATTAAAACTGAAAATATATTAAGGCAAAAACAGAAATGTATTATGTGGTGTGATCTTACAGAAATGCAATTATTGCAATTATTGCTTGTATTTGATATACAGCTACTGAGCTATAGTGCATGATAAGGGGACACCAAAGCAATAAGGCAAAACAGGTCTGCTCCTTGGTCATTTTCTCAACATAGTAAAGGCTACCTAATGTGTCCTACAAAAAAACACACTTAAAAGTGTTTTGTATACATATTGTATAACTAATGGAGGATTTATTGCAAAAATCGTTCAATTAATTAAAGGAAGAAAGAAAAATAGAATAAACAACACTGTATTTGCATTTACTCTGTAATGTTCATGTATACAAAATAAACTTATTGTAGATATCAAGGTAAGGAAGAGTGGAACACAAACTGAAGTGCCCTTTTTTCAGCATTTCAGATCACATTCTGCTTTGTGGTAGATCTAACATAGGTAATGTACTCTGAAGCCTTTCAACATATTATTCACGTCATTAATTTGATTATGTTTTTTGTTTGACAACACAGGTTCAACAATGAAAAAAATATATATTCCAGTGACCCAGAAAATAAATAGTGCAAGCCATAAGACAAAACTGTGCAATGAGTGGTGGCAAACAGGGCAGAGGTGATTCAGCGATACAATCAGAGTGGCCATGCAAAACCAGAAAGTGCCAGGCATGGCATCGTATGTAAATGACTATAACGAGATGAAAATGGTTACATTATGATGTTAATGGTAAATATAAATAAGGATAAACAACATGGCAGATTGATTCAGAATCTTATTAAAATTATGGCATGAGTCATGATTGCCAGTGTAACTGCATGCTATAAAATCATGGTGAACGGAGACAAAAAATACACGAGTATGTTAATGGTAGCAGCAGCTGCAGCCATTAGAAACAATATGTATGTTTCAGGCAATCCAATCTGGTGGCAGTTGCAAAAGTGTGCATCTTTTTTCTACATGTTACAGAATTCAACCATTACTGGGATTTCATCCTCCCCAAGACACATAGAAATAGTCAACTGCTACCATGTGGACAGAGACACCATACAGCAACTGGCAATCATCTGCAATCCGCTGAGCATCCCACATCATCACTCCCTGGATGTTCCTTGGTCTTGAATGGCATCACACTTCCCTATCAACACTCTTCAAATGACTCATCTACATATGGATGGGCCTCACAGCCTTCCTTACCTCTTCCCTCACTATCATGACTGCCTTTTCCCTGGCCTCCTGAAAGGATATTTCCCTCTCCTCCTATTCATCATCTGCAATACACCAGCATGTATCAGCAGTAAACATATGCACATATATTGTGCATTCTCCTTCTTTAATTTCTCTTTTGGGTTTCTAATACCACTATGAGAATGCACATCACTCCTATGTCAAAATATAATAAAAGTCTATCAAATTAGTATTGTTTCAGTCTTTGATGTTAACCGAAGTGCTCTTCACAGCACCCGCAATATACCCAATAAAAACTCTTTCTGCACTTCAGAGTTACATGTATCAGTAATGTATCTAAGCACAACTGTAATTTTTTTTTATAAGGCCCGTTGCTCCTACTACTGTTATTGGAATTGTCTGTGTATCCTTCTTCCATATTTCCCTTGTTTCTGCCTGCAAATCCTGGCATTTTATGACTTTGTGTCTCTCTTTATATAAGACATTATACTCACTGGGTGTAACAATTTCAATGATCAATGCTACTTTTGTCTTCCTTTCATGGGCTACTATTTCTGTTTCCTTGCTTGTTGGTAAAGGGTGATCCAGGGGTGGCTCGTGCTATTGGGCTGCAGGACTGCAGGCCCCCCAGTTGTAAACCAGAAGAGAAAAGGAAAGTAAAAAAGAAAGAAAACAAATTTGTGCATGGGCAGCATTTCCCGATATCCGAACTGGTTCACCAGCAGTCCAGAGCATGAGCACAGAATGCTGACTGCTGGTGAGACAGTCCGGATTAGGAAGACAGCAATCAACAGCAGAGAGCCCAGAAGTCTATGCAGTTGTAAGTGCATAGACTATAAGGGGATCGGACTGCAACTGCAGCTGGGTAACAGCTCTCTCGGGAAGGGGAAGGAATTGCTCTCTCTCGCGGACAAACTTGGATTTTACTGGGGCTTTGAATTTATACAATGGACTTTGCAGCTGGGCTCAGGTAGGTGTGTGTGTGTGTGTGTGTGTGTGTGTGTGTGTGTGTGTGTGTGTGTGTGTGTGTGTGTGTGTGTGTGTGTGTGTAAAATGCCCCATTTAAATATACCTTGTGTGTGTGTGTGTGTGTGTGTGTGTGTGTGTGTGTGTGTGTGTGTGTGTAAAATGCCCCAGTTAAATATACCCAGTGGCTAGACAGAACTCATGAAATATATACCTGGTGGCTAGCCTCAAACCCTGTACCTTGGGAGCAGGTAGCAAGAGCTTGAATTCTCTACCCACCACCACTTATGAAAATGTTACCTCATATTTTTGTTCTTGAAAAAAAGTGTGGTTTTTATGGATTTTTAATTCACTGAATAATGACAGGCATTTGAATTTCAGACTTCTTATTCTCCAGAAAGTACACGGTAACACAAAACCTTTTATTCTAGCAATTTTCTGTTTATAAGAGCAATATTTGAAATTTGTCCCAATGTTTGGGGCTGTATTCCCCTATTATTGGCTTTGTCCAGGTATTTTGTGCTAAGAGGTTGAGAGCTATGGTGAGAACTGAATTCACTGAATATGTTTGGGAGCTGTATTCTCCCATTATTGGCTTTGTCAAGGTGTTTTGTGCTAAGAGATTGAGAGCTATGGTGGGAAATGAATTCACTAAATGATAGCCATTTAAGTTTCAGTCTACCTAATTCACTAAATGATAGCCATTTAAGTTTCAGTCTACCTATCATTCAAGAAACAGCTGATTTGGCATAGTGGTATGTTGCTCTGACTGTAGTCCATACGGTCCAGGGTTCAAGACTTGGCAGTGAAATGCATGGTGGTAACATAGCATTTTATTCTAGCAACTTTCCAAGATTATACAAGCAATGTTTAAAATGTGTCCCTAGTTTTTGTGCTTTTGTCCCCCCAAATAAATGTTGGCTTTTTCCAGATTTCTTGTGCTTCAAAATTGAGAGATACAGTTGAGTGTTGAGTGGATTTTACAAGGAGCTGAGAGCTTGAAGATAAATTTAATGCTGCTTATGCTGAGTCTGTTTGTATTGTTAATAGTACAACAGGTAGTGTACTTGCTTTTGATGCAGAAGGCTGTGGGTTCTACTCCCAAAATATATAGATGCATTGCTAATGCTGTACTGTGTTGTACTTTTAAAGGGGGAGGATGCTGCAGTCCTGAGAATGTCCTCTTTGGCAAATATAGCTAGTAATGATGAACTTGTTATTAGTTTGCCATCCATTCCCTATTGCAATATTACCACCTTATCATTTTTTAATGTAACATAGGCAGTTTATTCCTCAATGGCAACAGGCACTTTATTTGTAGATGAAATAATGAAATATAAAGTTTTTGCTAGCCGCAACCTCTTCATTAGTTACAGATCTCTTTAATGTGGAATTATTTAGATGACTTTTACTTCTGCAGAGATTGTGCATATTTACTGATACTGGTGGATTGTAGAAGTTTGAGTAGACTTTTATGATGGAAATATTCTGAACTGGGCAGTTTTGTCATTATTGGTGGATGCATTTTCTTTCATTGTTTACTAGAAATCTGTTCAAAACAATAACATTAAAATGCCCTCTAGCAGCTGTACTGTATCATACAAGGAATATAATTTAATACAATCAGGAAGGTGTATCAAAGAACACATGTATGTTTCCTGTGCAAGGAGCCTATGATTTGAAAACAACCCAAAGTTAATCTTAATCTGCCATTGGCCAGATGTATTTTCTTTGAATGTGGGCTTCAATGCTGTTTCAATAAATGTGAGTTTCAAGGGCAGAGAAGTTTTAATGCTAAGTCTATTTTCATTGTGAGACTGTATTGCTTTGTTTAGCAGATATCTATTAGTGTTTGTGCTGTAAAATGTAAAATAAAACTTGTAAATGAAATCCAAATCATCATAGAAATAAAGCAGTATGCACATTACAGTGTTTATGGTAAATGGGGCGAAATAGCCAATTAATGGGAAATTGGAATAGCTGGAGGGGACCCCCATTCGACTATGATTTTGTGAGGGGGGGGAAGGGTGGCAAACTCAGACAGCCCTGGCTGAACTATACATCTTAACTGTCCAGATTTTTGCAGAATGAATAGATTTTTGCTTCTTATTTTTGGTTTGTTCCTCATAAAATTTGTGGTTTTCTGGCAAATCATTTAGGAATGAAGTCACTAAATAATGACAGACATTCAGTTTCAGACTTCATACTCTTCAGAAAAATGAATGCTAAAGCAAGACCTGTTGTTCTGTCAACTGACTAAGTTTACACAAGAGCAATTTTTAGTACTATTTGTATGCTCCCCGTTATATTTGGCCTTGTCCAGATTTCCTGCATTAAGAGGATGAGAGGTACATGCAAATAAATCCTTTATAGAATTAGGTATATCCAAAACTCTCAAATGTCCCTGATTTTGGCTCAAATTGTTGCTCTCCCCTAATAATCCCTCCACAAAATGGGAAATTTAGAAGAAAATGTGGAGGGTTTACAATTAATAAATAATTGTAATGATCAGAGTTATAGATTACTTTTAATTTCAGAATTGCATGTAGATTCTCTTATTTTGTCAGCTGCTCAAGTTAACTGTACTAATATTAAAAAAGTGTCCCTTTTTTGACAGGTTCCCAGCTGTATTGTGTGGCTATTTTATATTTTTACATCACATTTTTGGTCTGTTTTTCATAAAATTGTGGTTTTCTGGCAAATTAGTGGCAAATCATTAAAGATTGAAGTTAGAAAATAATGACAGACATTTGAGTTTCAGATTTCATACCCTTCAGAAAATTCATACTAATTCAAGACCTACTTATTATCTTTCTAAGTTTATAAGAGAAATATTTAAACATTGTCTTTATTTTTGGGCCTTTGTCCCACTTCTGTTTATGGTTTGTCCAGATTTCTTGCTCTGTGGCTGAGAGATATGACAAAGGTGCCAGGGCCATCACCATCAGCCAGAGACATTTCAAATTGTGACATACTTGTTGCACCCCACTCCCCCATGTAGTGACTCTGGATGTGTCCAAGCAAGGCAAGGAGCAGTTATGCAGTGTAAGTGTGCAGAGTATCCTCCCATCCAAGGTAGACACAAGTACTACAGTGGCTTTTCATCTGTTCTTGATTTTACAGAATGTTCTGGTTTTCTGTCATATTTTATACTGTTGATTTATGCTTCTTCTTATTGCTCTGTGTTTAAGTAGCAATGTTTTAATGACCATCAGGTAAGCTTGTCTGAGACCATAAGATGGAAGTAAGCTTTAATAAGCATACTGTTAAAGAATTACCAACATTGAAAGGCTTTTTGTTGTTGCCATGCAGAGAATATTTACATAACTAGATAGCGTGTAAGCCTTACGTATTGAAATGCATATGACAGTATTTGTAATAAAGGACAGGATTATAGTATTTTCAGAAGCTCATTACATTTGTTGGAGACTTGCAGTCATCTTTGCAGGCTTTACACATAAACTAAACAGAATGCCAATCTTTCACGTGTGGTCCAAAACCTGTGCAGTAATCCTTTAAGCAATTTATCATGAGCTTGTTTCTTGTTTGTTATTCATTTTTTACTTTGATCATGTTTTCCCCATGAAACAAGTAGATAGTTGTTGTCAGGCAACAGGTCTTTTTTGGATAAGAAACATTTTTACAAGTGGGGGTATTGCTACTTTCAGCATGTTACTTGGTACTTTTATAAAGCTGAATAGAAATTATAATTAGTATGGCAGTGCAAGGAGAAGTGGCTTGAGTTGAGTGCTGCTTGTTTATTTATACTTGATTTTGACTGGCATTTCAGTAATGCATTTCAAAAGTAATTTATTTTTCATGCCTCACAACCTTTTTGTTTCCATCTAGATATTAAGTAAGCTGTCACGTAGCTAATGCACTGAAATATTTTTTTCTTCTACAATTCATCTTGTCTTGATTGGACTCTGATAATGATGGTTTGGCAGTGGCACCCATGGCAGCGTATTTAATTAAAGTCTCAGTTTTTGCATTTTTTTTAGCAGAGCTCCACCCCTTTCTAGTTGGCCATACCCCTTCACATTGGCCCCACCCATTCAGCTGTCTCCTGCAGCCCCCCTTTGATTTGAAGTCACCAGCCACCACTTATTCCCATGTGATATAAACCTCATCCTTTTCTATAATTCTTTGTGGCTCATGTTTCCAATGTTTTTGGCTACTTCAATATTATAATGTTTGCAAAATCCCTAATGCAACAATCTTGCCACATTATTATGCCATTCAGTATACAGTCCTTGTACCATCAGCACATCACAACCAGAAACAAGATGTGTGACTGTTTCCAATTTTGTTTTACAAAACCTATATTTGTCTGTTTCTTCCACATGTTCAATGGACGTTGTAAACCAACATGTATGTAGTCCACTATCTTGGGCCACCAATATTAACCTTTTGTCTATTGGTTTAAATTCACCTCTACTTAACCATTCCTGCATTTGATCCTGATCAACATGAGGTTGTTCCAAGAGTTTTCTATACTTGCAACTATATTCATGTATTTTCCACATTTCTTGCCTTCTCACCTGATCCTTTACCTTACATATTTTCTTTTGTTTTTTTTTTGTTTTTTTGGCACATTTAGTTGCTGCCTGATTTTTATCTACTTCTGGTTTGATTTCCATAGTGTGTATTTTTTTTAATTTCCCCAAGTCTTTTGGGTTTCTAAAACCATGACGGGAACAGACCCCATTCCTAAGTCAAAGTATGATTAAAGTTCATAAAATTAGTATTGTTTCAATTTTTGATGTCAGCCAAAAGAAGTCTTCGCAGCACCCGCAATGTGCCCAGTAATGACTCCTTCTGCAATTCTTATGGGGTTATATGTATTGGTAACATATCTAAGTACAATTTTAGATTTTTTTTAGAAGACCCATTGCTCCTACTACTATTGGAACTGTCTGGGTATCTTTCTTCCACATTGTTCTCATTTCTGCCTGCAGATCCTGATATTTTATGACTTTGTGTCTCCCTGTAAGCAAGACACTGTAGTCACTGGGTGTGGTGATTTCAATGATCAATGCTACTTTTGTCTTCTTTTCATGGACCACTGTATCTGGTTTTCTAGCATCTATCTTTGGAACTGCTGGTAGTAGGTGATCTCATGTAATGTAAACTTCATAATTTATTATGCTTTGTGGCTCATGTTTTCAGTGTTTTTCAGCCACTTCAATACCATAATGTTTGCACAATGCCAAGTGCAACAGTCTTGCCACATTAATATGCCTTTCAGGATACAGTCTTTCTGTCATTAGTATGTCACAACCAGCAATGAGGTATGCAACTGTTTCCAATTCAGTTTTACAAAACCTACATTTGTCTGTTTCTCCCACATATTCAATGGACTTTGTAAACCAGTGCATATGTAGCCCACTATCTTGGGCCGTCAATATTAACCTTTCATCTCTTGGCTTGAATTTGCCTCTTCTTAACCATTCCTACATTCGTTCCTGATCAACATGAGGTTCTTCCATAAGTTTTCTGTACTTGGAATTATATTTATGCATTTTCCACATTTCTTGCCTTCTCATCTGGTCCTTCACCTTATATCCTTTTTTTTTTTTGGCACATTCAGTTGCTGCCCTGATTTTTATGTACTTCTGGTTTGATTTCCATTCCTGCTTGACACTGATATGCTTCTGCTAGATTAAGCAGAGAAGTCATCTTAGATTTATTCTTCTCATGTTTTAAAACTTTCGCTACGTTTGGGTCTTGTGAGGTCAGCAGATATGTGTGGAGTGCCACAATTGCATATCTATACATGTAATCAGTTTCAAGGAGGCCCATCCCTCCTTTGGAACCAGGAATACATAATATTGGTATGCACTGATTTTTATAAATCATTTGGTGAGCATGAAGCATCCTTCTTGGTTTCCTATCTAATCTATGCAACACATTTTGGGGTTAGTCAATCACTCCAAAACTAAGTTAGGACAGGAAGAGCAAATTGGTTTATAGTTTGAATTTTGGTCCTAGATGTCAACGCTGTTTTCAGGATTAATTTAAGTCTTCTAAAGTGTTAATTACTAAGTTTTATTCACATTTGTTCATGTTTTATTGTTGATCCTTCACCAATTCCCAGTTCTTGTCCCAAACTGATATTTTCCTGGTGCTGAAGTTTTCCTGCATTAAAGGTTGCTTTTGCACATTTATCAAGATCAAATAACGTTCTTATATCATCTGAAAAAGTTTTGACAACTTGCAGTTGTACTTTCAGTTCCTCCTCTGATGAGCTATACAGTTTTAAATCATCCACAAAGAGAAGATGAGACGTCTTTACACTTTGTTGTTTTCTAGGAGCCAAACTATAGCCATGGCCTAAGTTGTTAAGTAGACAGCTTAATGGATTAAGGGCAAAGCAGAATAGCAGTGGTGACAGAGTCACCCTGGAATATCCCCCTTTGAATTTTTATCCCTAGAATAGTAATTTGTCCTTTGTCATGGCTTAATTGCAAAGTGGACTGCCACTCTTTCATGGTCACTGTAATGTAGTCGATCAGTGTAGGATGTATCTTATACATTTTTAGTCACTCTTTTATCCATGAATGTAAGATACTGTTAAATGTTTTTTTGTAGTCAGTTCATGCCATAGATTCTTCCCCCTTTTTACAGTTCTCTACTATGACTTTATTTTACAGCAAATGATCTTTTGTTCCATATGAATTTCTTTTATTGCCTTTTTGTTCTACTGCCATAATTGAGTTTTCTTCCAAATGACTAAAAACTCTTTGGCATCAATTCCAATGTATAGTTTATAAGTCATTGGAAGGCAAGGTATTAGTCTATAGTTTTTAGGGTAGCTTGCAGGTTCAGTCTTAAGTAGGAGCATACTTTTTCCTGTTGTTAGCCAAGTTGGTGTTGTTCAGGGTGTGCATATAAATAGTGCTTACTCAGAGCTAAATCTTTGTGCAAAGATGTTAATACTTTTAACCAGAAGTTAGGTGCTGCATTACTGCAATTGGGTCTGGGGTTTTCAAGTTGGTGGCTTTTCTTAACGTTGTTTCAATCTCTCTGGCTGTTACTTCATCCCATTTCATATCCTATACCGTTAAATACTTATTATTCTTTCTTTTACTTCTATCCATTTAGCATCTTTGTTATGTTTCACAGGATTTTCATAAATACTTCTCAAAAATATATCTATGTCTTCTTTATTTTGGTGGTCTTTCAATTTCCAGTCACCCCTGGTTTGAATAGTACTGTCAGCCTTAAACCTATTTTGGTTAGAATGAGTTGATCTAGATTATGAGATTGTCTCCTTATGTATATGATTGTACATGTGATTTTTAGGTTAAAACTTTGCTTTTTTTAAAAATATACATTCTCCCTTTTTTTAAAATATACATTCTTTCTTTTTTAAATGTTTTTTGTATTCATGTATGTATTATGCTGTTGCATTTTTTAGCTTTGCATATTTATTTATTTCTACATGTTTTGTTTTAATGATTGGGTCGTGTGACTTCTTGGCTGCCGGTCATATGACTTTTTAGACCTATATATACTCTGCATTTGCATTTGTATTTTCAGTATTGATAAAGGATTTTATCCGAAAGCTTTGCTCTTCACATTAAAGTGTTTTTTCTACTGAGAACGTTGTTTGTCTATCTTCTATTGCTTCCCATTCCAGTGGTTTCCCCTTAATTTGGATATCCATTTCTCTATCCTGTTGTGCTGTTTTCTGAATTAGATTTTTTACACTAAATCTTTCACTTTGCAGATACTCCATAACCTCAGTTTACATTTCTTTAATGTCTCCATTACTAATCTCCTTTTTCTTCTTTTCCTCTTTGTCTCCTTATTTTTTGTATTGTAAAGTTTTCCATGTCCGGATTCCTTTGCCTGTATTTCTCTTCAAATATCTTTGGTGCTGCTCTTTTTGTATTGGTTAGTTTTGCTTTCTCCTTTGCATAAATATTATACAATATTAAATCTTTTTTTCTTTCCCATGTCCATATTTCTTCTTCGGATGTCTCCTGATCTTCCTGTTTCTCCTTATTTTGTGGACTCACTCCATCTTGCTGTGATGTAACATGTGTTAGACCTCCTACACCAAATCCTTTACTTCACATGCACTCCATAACTTCAACTTCTATTTTTTTTAATTTCTACTTTACTAATTTTCTTTTCTACATTCCCTCTTTGTGATATTATTTTCTTAATTGTGAACTTTTCCATATCTGAATGCCTTTGCCTGTATTTCTCTTTGAGTATCTTTGAGTCTGCCTTCTTTATATAGATTAATTTGGCTTTCTCCTTTGCATAAATATTGCACCATATCAAATCTCTCTTTCTTTCCTATGTCCATGTTTCTTTTTTACACTTTTCAAAAATCTCTAAGTTTTGTTGTTTATATATTTACACTCAGATGCTTCTTTTTCCAAACAGATCAATGTTTCTTGATCTATATACTTTTTTCACAAATCTGTTGTATTAATGAATACAAATTTTTATTTGAAGCTTCTGACAATTTTTTCTTGTGGAAGTATTTTTCTTTCCTCTAATTTCTCTCTTAATCATTTTGTATATCTTGTGTCTGGAAATTCTGGGCTTTTTGCATAATAATAACAATACATAATTTCTTTCTTATCCTCAATAGTCCACTTTATTGTCTTTATGGCTCTTCTTTGGCCTATCAGTTTTTGTGATTTTTGTGGACTACTAGTTACTTCTACAACAGAGGGGGGGTCATCCTCCCCCCTGGGCCTGGCCTGGCCCCATTGTAGGAATGTTTCTGCATTTTGAGGATTCTCCACTGTCATCTTTTCCAGTCCTGGCACCAGTGTGTCTACCAGGATTGGGCACTTTTTTATAGTGGGTCTTGTGCACCCAGCTATCTTTTTTTAATTTTTAACCTACTTCTGTCCATGATATATGCTATGTAAATACAGTCTACATATATCAGTATCATCTTGGTGAGGTTCTGTGAAAAACAGGGTCCACCTTGTGAAGGTATTCACCAAGACTTGAGGATGAATTCAATTTCAGCCATGCTACTCTCCTCTGCTTGCTGATTTATCATCTTTCCATTCAGACAGTATGGTTATGGTTGTGTAATGGCAAATGATGGCATAACCAATTGTTGCACATATACTAACACCCCTTCCACCATATTAACTAATAAAATGACACGTCAATTTGGCAGTGTTTTGAGCTGTGTACATGTATGGGAAACCAGCTATATACATTATATGACGACTGTTCAGCATAAATGTTTGTCATCAAAGGCACAACACCAACATCACATAAACCAGTATAATAACTTTCCACATAATATAATAGACCAACTGCATAGCTTGCATGAAACCTCCCTAACAGTACACAGTTTATTTACTGAATGTTTACTTCCAATGTGAACATGCACTTGTGAGGAAGGAACATAACATTACATGCATTATGCAGTCACAGTGCAATACTGGGCACACAGTGTGGGTTTTAGGCACTGCATAGACACCAATACAAAGAACAGTCATTGATGTTCTCATTCATCACAAGTGTGAGTAGTATGCAGACTGCACTTTTAGAGAGATCACCTACAGTAACAATGGGTCTAATGACACATGGGTCATGCTGCAAAAGAAATGCCTGTATATCAGGTTGCCTTTTCACAAACAGTACCTTACCAATGTGATGGGGCATGTACTTTGCAGAATAACATGACTAAATGTTATCATCCACATGGCACCATACTGTTAATGTACTGAGTCAGCTTATATCTCGGATCTGCCATAGACAGTGGAAGTGCAAACACATGGCCATAGTCTCAGACATAGCCAATGGGGTATACATTCCCCAAATCCTGGATGGCACTGCTTTAGCTGCAGAAATAAAATTAGCTAATACATATGTATTCATCATGTCTCCATGTGAAACAATGTTCTCACTCCCATAAAACCTTGTTATTACCTGCCCTGTCATCAGATGATGAAATATGTAAACATGTAAACAAACACATACTATTGTGTTGGCATATGCATAATGGGGGCATTGTTTAGCAGTTCACAAAAGGCCATCACCTTTCTGTATCCTTTGGAAAGTCCAGACACTCTGATCATTTCCAGAAGAGGTAAAAATATGTGTGCAAACATCACTTACATTACTGGGGGTGCCAGTGACAGCAGTTAGGTCTTGATCTAGCCCTACCCATATATCAGCTCAATACCTGTCATCAGGCAGCTGAGCATTTTTCATTATTATATCTTCATGGACCAGTACATATTCCATAACCAGTCTGAATTCCCATTTTCCCACTTTGGAACCTGTGTTTTTTGAGATCTGTTGCAACCATGTTTTTCCATAATGATGGAGTTTTAAACATATGAATACATAAGTGTGACTCCATACCTGATTGGGCACTTATTCTGCCAACCATCCTGTCTTGATTGTGGCACTGTATATATGTAGAATATGTGGTGCATGTGTGTGTCTGTCTGTATCATTTGATCACCCACGTGCATTACTGCCAGTGGTCCTCATCATGATCAGGAGATCGTGGACATGCTAATGCATACATTAAGTATCAGTGCATGTTGAGTGGCACTGTGTGAACCATAAACCACCACTACCTTAAAGAGATGTTGGTGCATGACTGGAAGTCAGAGCAATTCATGAAAATGATGGCTGACCCATACTGATTTGAGGTGCATGAATAGTGGTTTCTACTTAAATATAATATGCATAGTGGTGTGCCATTGAAAGACGTTGGTAGTCTATCTTCAATGAACTGTGCTTGGAATTTTCAATATAACAATCTGAATTTTTGTTGGATTTGCCTTCTAATCATTAAGTCTGTATTTTACATGGTATGCCATGTTATACAGCACTGCACTGAGGTATATTTAACTGCTCAGTGACTGTGTGAATGTATATTCACTGTGTCAGAACATGACTATATGTCAACATCCACAATGCACAACACTGTCAATGTACAGTCAACTTATATCTCAGAAATATAAATATAATGGTATGTGTGATATCTAGGCTACACTTATACAATAGAAACTTTTTGTGGTAAAAAGCTATGTAGACATTGGTAACTTCAATGGCAAGTTATTATTGTACAATTTGATGTACATGTATGTAATAACATCTCTCACATTTGATTGCAAAGTCTGTCATCAAGAGGAAAGCTAACTTTACAGAGTAGGAAGCAGAAGTCCTAATGACTAATCTATGAACAAATGATGCACAAGTGATGAGAAGTGATGGCAATCAGATGCTGTAACAGCGGAGGTAGACCACGCTTGTGGCTGCCATAAATGCCATGGGAAGACATGGCTCTTTGTAACAGTATGTCACAGAAGGGTAAATTATATGAAGGGCTAAGGAAAAATAAAAGTTTAGCATATCCAGCTACTACAAGAGAGTGAAAGAACACCACCACCTGGTATGTAGTTCACTGCTAATGATAAGATACTCAACTATCTGTAAATGGCATTCCTAGTGGCATAGATGTGCATGTATCATGGACATCTCATTACTCCATCCTTCATAACATAGCTGTAAATTTCCAACTTAAGGTACAGTCAATGCTTAACTGTGTAACACAGGTGCTACCTCTGTTGTGCAACCTGCAGAGAAAAAAGGCAAGATAAAACAATATATACTAGTATATCCAGGCAAGATCAGATAGTTCCATAAAGTGTATTTGTTGCACACTATTTAAACTTATTGGACAGGGGTGATATCCCTCGTATCTAACTATGTACTTCTCATTTCTGCTATGTTTCTTGTCTTATACTATGTGCTTTTATAGCACAAGTTCAGGGGGGATGACAGACACCAGGGATTATTCTGCATAATGTGCCAGAAAGGCACTTAAGCACATTGTGGACTGTGTGTGTCGGGGGGGGGGGAGGGTTAAACATCAGGGAGAACTTGTTTACTTCTTATGCCTTAACAGCACATAAACATAATGGAGATGGGGCTCCACATGGTATCAGGGATAACTCAAAAGAAGTGGGCTGGGGGAAGACTTGACACCAGGGATAAGAAGCATGCCTTATAAAGCACTAAAGGTGATTTCAATGCCGTGTCTTCTCAGTTCTCACAGCAGATATTACTCATTTGTGTCACCATTAGACACCAGAGAAATCATAATAAAAAAATTAAGTGGAAAAAAAAATCAAGGGCAAAGGGGATTTGACCCCTGCACATTTGGTACAGAAAACCCTAGCATTAATAAACTGTGGTAACAGATAAATTAACATTACATTTTTTTTACATACATTGGGCACCTCAAACATTATGCAATGCCTGCAACAGTTCTTGACTTGTTAGGGAAAGTGACAGGGAATGTTAAACATACCACTCAACCTCATAGTGCAAAACATTAGGAAAAAATACAAATTTAGATGATGGTACAAATTCATGGAGGGATTTTAAATATTCCTCCTACAATGATTGTAATTCACTAGAATGACAGCTTTGGCATTAGCATGCATTTACTGAAGGATACTTAGTGTGAAACTCCTTAATGTCTGGGATTAGTGGCTAACTGAATGTAGTCATTCATGGAAAAAGGAGATATTATGGGAGTTCTGACAACTGGTACAGTGTATGTATTGTGTGTGCACATGCAAGGTTTACCGTGTGCTTGTGTGGGAGAGTGACTGCGAGGGGAGGGGTGCCTGTGATAACATGACGTATCAGCCGCCGCTGTTAACTATCGCAGGGAAGTGCTGATCTGTACTCGCAGCAGTTAATGGTGATGCATAGGCGTGCAAATTAGCTGATAGTGAATTTTGTTCTTATTGCTGCTAATGTGTCTCTGGATGGTCTCTGAACTACAGCAGAGGTTAAAAGGAAAAAAATTAAGAAAAAATCCACTCACCAGACATGAAACCAAACTAGAAAAAAATGCAAATATATACTAGTTATCTGGCAATTTAGATCTTATTGCTCTTTTTGTATGTCACTCACATGTTGTGAATTTTAAACAGAATTCAGAAATTCTTCTTATGTCCAAAGTAAAATACTTGACACTGCTGATATCTTTTAAGATTTGGTACTACATTCCTCTTAACAGCAAGCTGATTCATGAATAATTTGAATTACATAATGCAGACTGCAGGTATATTGCTGCTAAGGTTTTGTACTCACGACCATCTATGTGATCTTCCTAATGCTGTGTTTGAGAGCTCTGCAGAACTGCTCATACAACTCCTACCAAATTGGGGGGGGGGGGCAGTATTCTACACAACTATAATTTTCTCCTCCTATTATACAGATTGTTGATCTATTAATTCCACTATAGAGGCTTGTGTTTACATTTCCCACATTACTTATATATTTAATAGGTACAGTGTTGCCAGGACATTGGTTGAGATGGTTGCAAAACCTCTGAGTAAATGTGGTAATTTCCAGGACTGGGGCAGCAAAGGGAACGGCATCTTTGAAATTCCTTGGACCTATAGAGAGGAGTATAAGCTGAGGTTTGGAGTACTTCTGAGTAGAGCTAAATGAATGGGCTGTCTGATGCTAATTCTGACTGCAAAGATGGCAGTTAGTTGGTCAAATTAGATTAAAGAAGGTATGACATTAGTTATTTTCCTGCTAAAGATTAACCCTTAGTTCCTGGTTGCTTCCCCTATTTATGACCATTTCAGTAACTCAGAGGATGTTTTCTGTTCAGCTACCTAAAGACAGAACCTGCTGTTTAAGCTGTCTGCAGGGGCACTTTTCTTTATCAAAGTTTGAGAAAGTAGGCTGGTTTCATACAAGCAATAAGTCCGAAAAGATCACTTTATAAGTAACAGACAAGCTGTATTAGAGAGTGTAAAAATGAAGGACTACATATTTACAGCAGAGGAATAATTGTGGTAAAGTACCAGTATCCATCTTGTTACAATGGAATCAAACAGAATTGTTTATTTTTTCTGAAATAATAGTCATTTCTAAACCACCATATAACTTAAGAATATGGTTTTAGAAGCTACCATTTAGTGAGCTAAGAATTTTGGCTTAACCATGAAAGAAGTACAAGAACTTAGATCCTTAGATAAACAAAGGACATAGATGTGGTTCCTGTGTGTGTCTACTCATTTATAGAGCAGCCCTAAGAAGATTTGACTAGGGAACCTTGCTCCAGTTTGCCTTTTGTACTACCATGCTTATAATATTATCATGTTGTCTTCCCTTGGCACCAGCTACCTTCTCTGATTCTAAATAGGCAGAACATGAACATCAACCTTAAAAACATGAAGGTGGGAGGTTGACATAATGGTTAAGGTGTTTACCTTACAGACAAAAAGTGCAGGGTTTGATTCTCACATGGGATAATTGCCTAGGCCCACAATGGCAGTTAGCCTATTACTAATCTATGAACCTGTAAACATTACCCTGACATTTCTCTTTATATCCCTGTCACAGTTTCCTTGCATATTTTTGCACATCTCATGGAATTTTAGTTTTGAAACTTCCATATATTGCATACCTATCTCGTACTAACTTTAAGGTTATATTTTATTCATTGTGTCCAATTCTGCATTTTATTTCTAATTCATAGGGTATATTTTGTTGCAACTTGCTTGTGCGCAAGATACTTCTTTACTTGATGATGCTGAGCCTTTATAATGAATATCTAGTTCTAGCAACCATAAGCAAACAAACATTTATTTGGGGACTGCAATGTTTGCATTTTGAATCAGCGCACAAAATCCTAGACAGAGGAAATGTATCGCTATAGTCTCAAATGTTGACGGCAGTAAGCCTTTGATTCTCTACTGCTTGATCCAGCTAATCGGATCTGGCACTGGCCAGCACACATATCATATATAGTACATAAAGCTTTTCAAAGAAATGAGCAGAGCCTGCCATAAAGCTTTCTAAAGATATATATATATATATATATATATATATATATATATATATATATATATATATATATATATATATATATCAACTTGTACCACTTTTGCCTTGTTTTTTTCTTATCCTAGTACATGTATTTCTAAATGAACTGACATAAGAACATTATGATATGCAAAGGCTGCCTTAAATAGCAAAATCTCCAGTAACATGAACAATCTGATTAGTGTATTATGTAACGCCATTCATTTGTTCAATGTCTAAACAACCTTCCAGAGGGCTTTACTTTTAGCTGGTCCTGAAATTTTCAAGAGATATGCCTGATGCAAATGAGGAATTTGTTGGGATGTCATGAAACCTTGATGCATTGCCATTTGACAAAATGATATGTGTAACACAAACGTTTAGTCATACACTGGAGCATCAAATATAAATATAAGCAAGATTCTCAAAGATATTGGTCAATGCAGCAAGTGAGAGGGTAGTCAGATACATTCAGACTGCAGGTAGAAAGTGCAACAACGATGACGGATACTTAGTCTGAAAAATGAAAACATGATGTACAGAAGGAAACCTGCGACAGTAATAACGAAAAGGAAAATACCCGCTCACTGTGCTTACGCAACAGGCAAGAACAGATTTATAGAACAGGCAGCAACTTAGGACATACATGAGATCAGCAAGGGCGTGTGTGTGTGTGTGTGTGTGTGTGTGTGTGTGTGTGTGTGTGTGTGTGTGTGTGTGTGTATACCATACGAACATAGGAGGTTAGTACGCTAATGGCCCTAGGGCCCTTACAAGCCTAGCCAAGTACAACCCCTGTTCCCAAGAATATGAAGGTATAAGCACTATCTATGTATCTGTCTATTAATACATGTGTGTGAACTATCTATGCACTCTCTATCTACATATACAACAGCATGCTACAATGTCTGTGTATGTGGATGATCTGTCTATATCTAGTTAACTGTGTGTGTGTACATAGATCATGTCAAAAGGTGCAGTTTGTCAAAATGGGAATAGTCAACTTGTTTGATCAATTACTGTTTTGTCACTGTAGTAATTATGGGTTCGTACAAAATCGTCAAACATTAGGGATAAGGAGGCTTCTCTTTTTCCCTATGGCTGATTTTGGAATTTGTATATTTAAGTAGTTGGAGGAGTCCCCCTACAACATTACTTATTTTTGTGTGTACTTGTTATTTTCAAGTAAACATTCCATTGACATAAGTTGATCAATGGAATGTTAATCAACATTGTGAGTTTACAATGTTTTGTTATATACTTACATTATGATTATATTCACATTTGCCATATCCATTTCAGTTAAACCATGGAATGTTGATCAAAACACATTGAACTTAAACCTTCAAAGAAGTCATTAATATGGTTCCTGCAGAGGACAGTTCACTTTTACTCACTCAGTTGCAGTCAATACGTTTAGTTTTGATGTTTTTAGCTACATGAAGATTCTGACACACACACACACACACACACACACACACACACACACACACACACACACACACACCTCATAAGAACGCACCACATACTGCATATAAATAACCCATGTTGCATTCTACTATGTGTCACTCATTCAGATTCAGTAGAGAGATAAACATGCATACACAGGGAGGTACAGTTAATACATACACACAAGCATACTAAACCACTACAGACAATGAGCCAACACAACTCTGACGCAGGAGGTTACAACACTAATGTTGGCATGGTATCCAGCAAGTTGAGGAACTGCACATGCATAGGATCCCAGCAATGAAGCAGGAACTTGGGCAGGTTTCATACCTTCATCACATTAACTCAGCTTAAGACACTGAAATTGTTGGGTTTTATAGCCCTAACAGAAGAATGGACATATCCGTTTATGACATCTCCAAAGGATGCACTGCAGACATGAACATTAAGAAATGATTTTGTCAATGTAGTGACCAAAGTCACTTGTTCTATATGTAGTCACCACTGGGGTTATTCCGAATACCAGTGTGGGGCAACAGACACTAAGGAAGTGTCGCATGCACTGACAAACCTGCATCTATAAAATTTATTTTGTGCACTCTTCAGTCATGCTAACAAAGTAATATATTTTGTTGGCTCTGCACTCAGTGCACTAAAACAACACAGATGTTGTACAACACCTCAGCAGTGACAGGAATAATCAGTTCCATATACTGCACCCACATTTCTTCAGTGCACCAATTTCACCAGTGGAAGAGCTGGACAGAAATGCAAATGACAGATTAAATTGTCAGTTAGTTTGTGCTGTAGTGGCATGAATAATTGACATCTGTGCCGAGCATTCTGGCAGTGCACATAGTGTCTACTTTTGCTGACACTTTCAGCTCTGCTAGATATTCTAGTCTAATCAAGGAACTGTATAGCATGTACTGGTCTACACAGCTACAATGTAGCAAACAGTATCTCACCAGCATCTCACAATAACACACCACATACTGCATATAAATAACCTATGTACACTGTACTGAATGAATGTATACATGATTCTGCCACAGATCTGTGAATGAACACTGCATGAAAAAAGTGCCACAACACTAGGAGCACACTTTCTTTTATTGTGAATTACTTGGAACAATACCTGCAGTATTGCCCAGGCATTATAATCTGATAGGTTATTTAATGCTGCTCCTCCAGCATGTGTATCTAAAGACCAACAACTGTCTCTTAAATGGTGTTGATCAGCAATAGCAAGGAAAGTGATAAGAGAAAACTAGAAGTCGAACCCAACAAAATTTTTAAAATGATCAGTTCAATCAACGATGTATATGAAGAAGAGACTGAGAAAATTGTTTTAAGATTTACGACAAAATCAGCATTATTATTATTAGATAAATGAATGGAAATACCATGTGAAGACATTGAGTAACTATTTAGTATGCTTTGAGATCATAATACAAGATATAACATCGGACACTTAATAATGTATAAATAGTTGAAGGGTTGCCATATTGTTGATAGAATCTTTATGTAATAATTCATCAGAAAATTTGAATTAAGACATTTAAAAAAGTGCCAATGGATGCATCACAGTCAGCAATATAAAACCATGGCCAAATCATTGACTCCAATAGTGATGATATAAAAAGGGCGAATGTCACATCAAGAGATCAGCCATAGATTTTCTTGTAGGTGTTGTTCATATTGCTGAAATTATTGTGCATAGCATGATGTAGATATGAATTATAAAACATAGCACATGGAATGGAGCATAGAAAAAAAACACAACGGTATTTATGTCATCATGTTTCACTATCTGACAATATTGCCCAGAAATCTACATTTCACCTTTTATTTCTCTGGCATTATGTTTTTTTCCACCACCATAACTTTTTGCCTAGCTTGTACTAAGTGAACCATTTGTTCCCCCCATCTAATAAGATACAGCATCCCACATTACTGCACAGGGGTTCCTCTCTTATGGGCAGGTGTGAAGAACATCATTGGAGCATAAGAACATAATAATCCTATACAAGCAATCAGGAGGACCATAAAATGCCTAGCCATATACGCCTTTAAGTTCTTGATACCCTCATCAAGTACTTGATACTGTGTATTTCTCACACTGAGTACATTATAACTCAGTGTGAATTTGTTACTATCCAGCTGGTCATTAAGGTTAACTGTAAACCAATGTAGTACTTTGTTTGACCTGCAGTGGCAGGTAATCCCCTAGGCTGGGAATGCTCTGTGTTAGAAATCGATCCTTCCACAGAGTTTTGTTTTATGTTCATGCAGATTTAGGCCTCCAGTGTGACTGTTTGTAAAGGCACTAATAAGAAATAGAAGGTGATAGGATTGGGTCTTTTATGACACAGGTCACCTCCAAGCAGCTGGTAGGCTACTCAGTATGAGAGCTGTGTTAATCCTTTGGGGTAATTGACAGATTTAAGGCCTTTAATTAGACCAGAGTAATTAAGAGAGTAGAAGAAAGAGGAAGTCAAGCACCAGTTGGACATTTCCATCTATATTTTTTCCCCAGACTGTTTCTGTATATCAGAAATAAAGTGTTAACAGCTTTTGTGGCATCTCAGTATATACTGTGCTCATGCAGACTCATCTGGGCATGTGTATCTGTGACTATCCTTTAGGTCTTCACCAGGACATGGTGTCATAGAGGAAAACCCTCATTTCTTCCCCTAAGATAACAGAGCTGGCCATCAGCGGCACATCCTGCTCCTTCCATTAGGTTCATAGAATGCCTAGTCTGTTACCCAAACATTATCATCAGTATCATAATCAGCACAACAGCGTCTCTGTCTGTGTATATGGGCTTTCTTTTGGTTTGTACCAGTTAACCTTTCCATATTCTGAATTTCTGCATACATTAAACATAAAGGTCTTGTGACAATACAAATGTTGATAAAAATAACATGTGGGTTCAAGACTGAGAGGCATGGAATGTACAGTACCGTGGCAAAATGCAGCTCATGATAGTAGATTAGCATTTTAATATTAGACTCAAGGAGTGGACCAGTGTACAGATTGCCTCTTTGTTCATTGCAGATACAGATTGTCTCTCTGTTCATTGCAGATACAGATTGCCTCTCTGTTCATTGCAGTACTGTATTATTTTGCACGTACTGCCTGTTTGTTCATTGCAGGTACAGATTGCCTGTTTGTTCATTGCAGGTACAGATTGCCTTTTTGTTCGTTTCAGTACTGTATTATTTTGCACGTGTGCTGCTCTTGTTGTGGATATTGCTGCTTAAGTGGGTTAGATAACCTAGTAAAGTATCTCTGAGAAATAACATCCCTTTTACCCAAGAACTGTCACTGCAGCAAAAATGTTAATTACAAGCTAGGCACACTAACCAGGAGCCTATGCCCTGTTACCAGCAGGGTACCACAGGGGTCAGTGCTCATCCCCCTACTCTTTGGTATATACTTCTCAGAAGTTCAGGTCAAATCAAAAGGGTTGTGGCTGATGACTGCAAACTAGGTGCAATCATTGAATCCCGAAATGATGTCAGTATACTCCAGGCAGACCAATGACTGGTGTATTAGTCATGGTCTCAAACTGAATGCAAAGAAATGTATCCCCCTTCTCTTCAGTCACAAACAATATCCCTTCACACTATCAAATCAACAGTAATACCCTAAGCACCCACAAAGTGGTAAGGGACCTGGTGTCACAAGTTGACTGCGACCTTAACTTTGATCATCATGTGTCTACTGTAGTAAGGAAGGCTTTCTATGTAGCACACTTGATTATTAAAGGCATCACTTCAAGAGCAAAAGAGGTTATAATCCCCCTAAACTTTGCACTAGTCCAGTCCATAATTGAGTATAACGTTCCATTCGGCATGTACCGTACAAAGCACCTGCAACAACTGGAGAGACCTCAAAGGTTTCTAATAAAGAAGATCAAGGGGCTCCAGAATGTGCCTTATACAGACTAAATTCCAGTCACTGTATTCCATGTCGTATAGACTTCGTAGGGGAGACTTATACCTGGCCTACAGAACAATCCAAGACCCAAACCTAATGAACTAAAAAGGCGTATAAGAAACCAATAAAAACGGAACCGGCAACTGTAGAGAAACAATTTGCTTAGTGCTTTCGGTAAAAACAATGCTTCACCTTCTTCAGATACAGAATAAAACAATTAAGACAGTTTAAGTAATCTTGTACGTACCAAATAAATTATCCAATTAACCTATTAAACAACTAACAACCGTAAAATTTAAAAATACCATCCGCATGCACACAAAAACACAGTCTAAAGGCAAAAACCTTTTCAAAGGGTTTAAACCCAAAATTTCAAAATAAGAAACTTTTATAAACAAATAATAATAATAATATTAATAAGTCATATATAATCAAAAAACTGCAAAAAGGTGGTAAAAATCACCCATGTGGAAAATGTGTAAACAAGTAACCAAACTTTCAACGTCTCAAAGATAACCATTTGAGTACACATTTAATAGATATTTGTTCGTTAAGACCAGGGAATATGTATGCACTTGTCCTGATCTGCCATTCTAGTTTGTCAATTTCTAACAGAAGTTCCCAGGGTCCACCTCTTAAGTCAGGGCGCCTACAATGCAAAACTAGGAACTTAAAACAGTGGTCAGGGTACTCAAGTATGTGTTTAGCCAAGGCGTTGTTTGTGTCCTTCTTACTAACAGCATAAGCGTGTTCATAAACACGCTGTCTTAATTTTCTTTCGGTTTTGCCTATGTAAAAGGCAGTACACCGATCGCATGTCGCAGCATAAACAACGTCTTTAGATTCACAATTAAATCTACCCCTAATGATATACAATTCATTATTAAGCACAACCTGTTTAATGACTCGAATATGTTTACATTGTGCACATGCCCCACACTTAAACATACCATTGGGACCTAACCCACGTGGTTTCCTCCTTTTTTCAAGCAAAACTTTAAGACTAAAATTCCTTCTATAGGTGATCTTAGGTTGCAACCCCAATTTATCACTCAAAATTGGGTCCTCAATAACCACCCCCCAGTTTTTATTCAGTAGACGCCTAATATAATCACAATCCACTGAAAAAGTACATAAAAAACTAATTTGAAAAGCTTTATCATTAAGAAGGTCACAGTCAACATCCTGTTCAATGTTAACTGATGTTTCTTTTACCATAGGGGCTCCTAGTAAAGGTATAAAGTGACCCTCGTGTCTTTTAGCCACTACCTCGTCCCTAATCTTGTCAATTAAGTTAATTGGATATCCCCTATTAACAAACATTTTTTCTAAATTCTGACATTCTATTAAGAAGACGTCAAAATCCGTGACCATTTGCCCTTTTACTACGGCCTTCTTTTAATGGATCGGATGGCAGCTACCATAGTGCAAGAAGGTATTGGAGTAAGTGGGTTTTCTATAGATTTTACTCTTGTATTTAAGATTAACACAATCCTTATATAACAGGATGTCCAAAAAATTAATGCTGTTCTCGTCTACTTGATATGTAACTTGCTGCATATCAGTAAATCAAATAGGACTAGAGCTACTCATTCCAGGGACCTAAATATGGCCTGCGACTTAAATAGGACATGCTGGAGGGAAAGGTTAATCTTCCAGCAACTGCCGCATCTTTGGAACAGGCTACCAATTCATGTGAAATAGAGCACCTCTATGACATTGTTCAAGCAGAATGTGGATGAGTGGATGGGCACCATGAATTCTTACCAGAGATAGCACCCACAACCCTCCAGAACATGGGCAGTCATCACTAACTGCAGTCTTGGGTACTGACTAGCATTTTCATGGTATTACATTGGGATGAAATGGCTAGGCTTAAAATGACCTGCAGGTCAATAACCTAGTAATCTCCTATGATCCTATGATAACTTTTGTTTAACATTCAGTGTTTACCAGTTTATTCAATAAATTCCCAATATCTTTTAAATAGAGTGAGAGATCGTTAAAGAAAAATAAAGTTAAATTTAGCAAATTAATGAACCTCAGAATATGAGTAACATTAAAAATGGTGTGGTAATCACTATCGAGAATATCACTGAGTGTGAAAATACATCCTAAGTTATGTTGAATGTTGGGAAATTCCCCGTTCCTTGAGATGCAATGACCTTAAAGGTGATTATATTAAGTGAGGGGAAAACACATCTGGATGGAGCATGTGGTGCTCTTTGCCCCTCCACAAAACCTGAATTCAAACTATAAGTCAAAAGCTTTTTTTTTCAAATTAAATTCGAGCACAGATGACAGAGTACTCAAAATATGCACCTACAGTTCTCATACCCTACTACCTGGCCATGAATATGTATGCGTCTAGGACAAGGAGAAGTGCAAAGTATTTATTTTCTGGGTTTTGTTTTCTTGGTTGTTTTTTCTTACCTAAGTTGACATATATCTTTATATCTCATCTATATAAAACTGATCTCTGCCTAACCAAAAAATAAAGTTCCTAAAGACTGACCACAGTGAGGTTTCGTGAGTGTTAATAACCGCAGAAACCTAGCAATATAAATAATACATGCCTCAGCTTTATAAGCAGCAATAGCTGACTAATAATTAATGCATAAGTTGTCTGAGCAACTATGACAACTGTAAGCTGTTTTCCCAGACCTCCAGATTACAGTGCATTAGTATGGCAGACAGGACTGAGCGAGGCCTACATGGTTGTTATTCTCTCAGTGTGACATAAAGTTAATAAACAACTCTACCAAAAGGTGCAGTAGGGTCATTATTTGTACATAGCATACTGTGACTGCACTATTATGCAACTAAGAAATGAACAGCTTACAACTGAGGACATTCAAACAGTGCAGCCTAAGAGACATATGAAGCTATGATCCATGCTAGAATGGTCCTTATTTATAGTTCACTTCTCACGCTCTCTTGTTTCTGTTTTCTTTTCTGCTGTACTCCATGCTTGACAAAATCCTCAGTAATGCCTAGATGACATTATATTTGCCTTGCATGTACTGTCACACCAGCAGTACTATAGATTTGAGACAAAGCTATGACTAACTATACCATTACATCATCTACAGTGCATATATGAGGTTTGTATGTGCCCTACATATACCATTACATTCTTAGTATTGTACAAATATAGGTTTAGATATTTTCATTTCTAATAGCCATTTTATCCAATTCAGCATCACTGGGGAAGCACATGCTGTCCCAGCGGAGGGCAGGTATAAAGCATAAAATTAGTTCTGAATGAGACAACAGTTCATCACACAACACACAAGCTGTGTGTATGCACAAACACCAACACACACAAGCACACATATACGGACACCTATGGGAAATTTAGAAGGCTGTCATTTCTTTTATCAACATGCTTTTAATATGAGAAGAAACTGCAGCCTCCAGCAAAACCACACACACATACGCACGTGCACACGTACACACACACGCATGCACATGCACACACACACACACACACACACACACACACACACACACACACACACGAGGACAGGCAGTTTTTATACAGAAGACATATCAAGCACTTTGAGGTACCAGTACTCAACACTGCATTGCGCATTATTTAATTCTCAGAAGTGTATATGACGTTTAATTTTTCTCACTATATATCACTGCATTCTCTGTAGTGTCTGCGTGAGGCTCAGCTATTCCCTGTATGCACTACTACATACTCAGCAGCACAAACATGAGGTCATGAGGTTCAGACATCTGGCATATACCATTACATCACTTCATGAGGCTTTAATATGACTATAAAATATCATTACATCATCATCAGTGTATACATGAGGCCCTGATATGCCCTACTTGTACCACTATATAATCCGCATTGTGTGCATGAGACTCCGATATTCCCTGCAAATATCATTACATCAGCAGCAGCATTGTGTGCGCATGTAGCTCTGATATGCCCTCAATATATCATTACATCATCAGTAGTGTGTTCATGAGGCTCAGGTATTACCTGCAGATATCATTATATATCATCATCAGCACTGTGGGAGCATAATGCTCAGATATTCCCTGCATATACAATTTCATCATCAGCAGTTGTGTGCATGAGGCTCTGTAATGCTCTCAATATATCATGATACAGGTTTTACAGTCTAGTAGCCCAAGGCATATAGAAAACACACGCATTTAATTCTGCACACTGAAATCCACCATACTCTCAAATGCAATGTTTGGATGAGACATGAAAGTTCTTTTCTGTCAAAATATGGAAAGTGGAAGGAAAATTCTCATTTCTCAGTCGGGGAATAAAATAATTCAATCACCTTTCTCAGGTTCATAGGCTGTTATTAGGCTAAATACCGCTAGGGTTCTTACAAGCCTAACAGTATACTCCAAACCATTTAGGTCAAAAGTATCATGGGTGTCTGTATGGGGGGGGTGTTAGTAAGGAGGTAAGTAAGTATTTGTAGGGGGAGTGTTAGTTAGGATAACGCTCTTTTTTTTAACAGCCTCGGTCCATAAGAGATATGGAGGACAGAAAAGGGGTAAATTTATGATTTCCCATCCAATGATCATGGTTTTGTTTGAATAGGGTCAGGGATGAAGGGGAGCCTATTCTAAAGTGCAAGGATAATTTGGGACACAGCTGTCTTTTGAGCATGTTCTCTTTATGTCGCAAGTAAAGTTCAGATCCCTGGATCTAGTCATTTTGATGCTGTCTGTTTTGCATGTGTGCAACAGAGCCAACAGGGCTGGGTCTGAAGAAGCCCTGTAAGCCAGGCAAAGATCCTGTCTCAGAAGCTTGTAAGAGGCTGAGTACACAGACAGAGCCTTTAGGCAATCTGTGTAGGATAAGGTGTTCATGTATTGAATCCTCCTGGTGAGAAACCTTTCTGGACATTTCAACTGTTGCAAGTGTCTGGTTAGATACATGCCAAAGGGGGCACTGCATACAATGACATGTCTGATAAGGGCTGAGTGGAGTGGCACTATAACTTCCTTATAACTTATAAACTGGGGGATACAGAATGATTTTCTTATTATCTTAGCTGCATTTTGGTCAAAGGCCAGATTGTCGTCTACATATGTTCCTAGATCCCTTAGGACTCTTAGGGGCATTATATTTCTGGAATAATTAACTTGGCTCAACAGTATCTCAAAGGGCATTATAATGCATTTGTTGGCACTGAGGTTTAGTCTCTGGCTTTGGCATCAGTCATTTGTCTGTGTTAAACCCACTCACAAGATCTTGGTGTCTTGAGGAGAATCTATAATAGCTTCCAATTTACAGTCATCTGCAAACTTGGTGAGCCAGAGACCTTGAACAGTAGCCTTGACTTCTGAGTAGATGCCAAACAAGAGTGGGCCCTGCAAGGAGTACTAGGGTACTCCACCAGTGACCAGTATTTTGGTGGCGGTGTTCTCACCAATCCTGACTTTTGGATTCCTGTCTGTGAGCCAGCTGTCCATCCAGTGAGTTATGTATGTAGCTCAGAAAGTGTGTCAACGATGCCTGAGTGGGATATTGTATCAAATGCATTAGACAGGTCAAGATATGCACATTGTCTTGTGGCCCTCTCAGAGTCTACCAGATTAAGTAGGCATGACCTTCCCTTAATAACGCCAAATTGGGATGGGTCCAGTGTCTGTAGGTTTCCAGTGTTCTTGTTTATCATTTCCATGATGAGTTGTTCCTTGGCTTTGTATATTAGGCTTGTTAGACTGATGAGTCTGTAGTTCCCTAGGTCAGTCAGTGGTCCACCCTTGTTGATGGGTGCAATGCCCCTCCTCTCAGCCAGTAATCGAGGAGCCTCAATCCTCACCACTAACACCGGTGATGGACATTCACTTGGAATAAAGATAGACACAGTAATTTTAGATGCAGCTCTCTGCACCAAGCACAGCTTCCCTTAAGAGCACACAGGGAGCACAATCCCCTCCTGGGGTAGAGTTTCCCTTTCTCTCCAGGCCCCAAATAAGACTCCACATTGACCACAGCTTTAGAGTTGAGTCCTCAGCCGAGTGTTCCAAGCCAAATCCTCCACCACCCTCTCTGAGAAACCAGTGCTCTGTATCCCTACTCCAAGTAGCTGACACACACACACACTCTTTGAGATTTGATTTACACACATACACACACAACTGGAAATGCAATGCCCCCTATGTCCGGACTATAAGGCAGAAACTGCCAACAGAACACTCCAAAGCCAGCTACTCTAAGTCTCTTATAAGGGACCCAATTATACTGAGTAAAATTAATACTAATACAGATGGTAATGTTTGACCGATGCAGCAAGGCTTTCAGAAGTAGCCATAGTGTCACCAAATAAACATAAGTACTCTCAAAGTTTAAAATATTTTCTAAAAGATGAGCCATAATGAAAAGTTTAAATATATTTCATAATAAATAATAAAAGAACATGAAAATACTAAATATCTATTTATAATAATAAGCATAAGAGTTTCTATCAAAGGAAGTATTAAAAACAACATAGATGGATAGATTCACACAGATTCAGAAAAACAGTATTTAACTAATCTCACTATATTTTCTTGACTGATCTAAAGAATTACTATTCCCTGTTTACTTACTAAAGCAAGGCAGGATGAAGTGAGTGAGTGATCCTTCTTTGTGAGGTTTCAAAAACAGACTGCCCTGAGACTTCTGTCTCATCTAGTATTAAAGCATAATTTCAGTGCTGGATTACAGAATGATATCACATACATCTGACCAGAACAAACAACTGACTAGGAAGCCAAAGACCACACAATGGTAGAAACAACTCCAGTTCACAGTTGTCGTAGAAAGAAACAATCCTTTACTGGTAAAACCACTGCAATTCACGATTAAGTGCTTTCGTCTAAGCATAAACTTCTTCAGAAACATGGAAACTCCTTAAACACTGAATTTAAAAGCTCAGAGAAGTAAAACCACACCCCTAGGAACTGTCAATTAACAGGCAGGCTGAACTAAGACCAGGAAAGTTCTTAAAGGTGTACACACAGACCAAAAAACACTTCCTAATTAAATCAAGTAAAAATGGCTAAAACCAAATCTAGAATGTCAAAATACTACAGAAAGCCATAACAGTTGCAAAATTTTGCTTAAATTATATTGGCTTTTCTTTTACGTTTACTAGTAATGGGACTATAGTTATTCAATTCAGGTGGATTTGCTGTGTCTAAAGTCAGCTGCCAATACATTTTACGATGTAAAAGTCTGTTTTCCCAATCACCAACAAAGGCACCTGATTCCACCTGTTCAAGTCCCACAAAAGTGAACTTCTTGAAATTGGAGCATGTATTAGAGTGCCTTCTGTGTGGAGTCTGCATGTCCTCCCTGTGGTCAAGTAAACTTTAAAGACATGCTGGTAGGTGTGTGAGACTGTGTGTGCCTACTTTGAAGGTTGGGTGCCATAAAAATCCATTGCCAATCAATAGTGGAATGGTGATCCGCTGTGGTGATCCCTAAGTAGGAAAAGCCAAAAGTCTTTTATAAGCATGCCTAGTCAAAGCACTCTTCATGTCCCTTTTGGATATACTATAATAGTGTTGGTATATCCTTTTGTTGAGTGCATTTTTAGTCTTACCAATATAGAAGGCAGGGCATGATATACATTTTGCCAAGTAGACTAACCTCTTTGATTGGCAACTGAACTTACCACAGATGCTCATACCCCTAATAGTTTCTGTTATGTCACCTTCATAGCTGGTTTCAATATAAGTGCACTGATGGCAACATCCACATTTTGTCGTAACCTAACCGTTTTATGTTAGGCTTGTTCTTAAAGGTGAATTAAAGGAAATCAGGAATATTTTGTTTGAGTCCCTCATTACAATGTAAGATGGCCCAATTTCTCCACACCAGTTACTTTTTGGATGTCTTTAGAGTCCAGTGAGTAATGTAAAACCATATTGGTGTGGCCAAAAGTATCCTTACTTTCGTTCCTCTTGTCTTTCAATGTAATATTATCGAGGCCATACCTAATAATAGGTGTATACCCATTGTTTCTGTCTGCCCACACATCCTTTTGAAGATAATCAAGAAGAGTTTCAGGATAACCTCTTTCCAAAAACATACATTTGAGGGTGTCAAACTGTGTTAAACAGTTGTTATCATCAGATGTCAGGCAAGATATCCTAGTAAGCTGGCTTTTCACAATCCCTTTCTTTTGATGGAAAGGGTGACAGCTGGTATATGACAAAAAAGGATTACAGAAGGTGGGCTTCCTGTAAACCTGTGTGTCCATACCACCATACTAGTCTTTCTTGATTTCAATGTCCAAGTAGTGGATTTGAGCTGGGTCAACGTGGTGGGTAAATCTTAAAGTAGTACTAGACTGCAATTCATTCATAAAAGTATCCAGTTGTGTCTCTGTACCCGACCAAAGGATCAGTAAATCATCCAAACAGTGGAAATACCCCACACATTTTTGAACAAAAGGAGCTTGAACAAAGTCATAAGCTTCCATCTCAGCAAGATGATGTTTGCAAAGGTGGGGGGCTCATACGGCCCCTATAGCTATGCCGTTCAGCTATTTGTAAAATTCCCCATCAAAGGTAAAAAATTGTTGCTTTATACAATCTCCATGAGATCACAAACAAGTGTGGTGTCTGAAAGTGTAAGAGACCATATTGTGTCACCATTTCACCAAACCATAACAGAGCTTCCTTATGGAGAATCACAGTGTATAAATTCTGGATGCCACAAGAAGACATTCACTCAATAGTCCAGTTTTCCAAAGTTTATCTAAAATATCCCAGGTATCGCAGATGTGATATTTGCAAGTGCCAGCATAGCTGCATGGGGCATGGGGCAACATTTGCCAATATGGTAATGGCTTTATGGGAACACAAATTTATTTTTCAGACCCCTTTTTTTGAGAATTCGATGCAGTTTTATACCCATTACCTTGACGACATCTTTATACATTGCAAAGGGAAGCAGGAAGAAGTGATTGAGTTTATGGCATATATCAATCAAACGGGTTCATATTAGCTTGTGGAACACTCAAAAGAGCAGACGCTCTTTGATCGACAGCTAATAGATGAAACCACAAAAAGTCGAACGTCCGGAACAGCGATTTTTTTTCCCCAGGGAAAAAAAAATCACTGTTCCCAAAAAAAAAAAAAAAAAACCCCAAAAAAAACAAATCCACAAACATAATAAAGTGGGGGGCTTCACCCCCACACACCCGTACTTAAATATACCAACTCCGAGATCGCACCACAGTGGAGGAAACAGCAAAGTCCCGTCAATGGCCCAGCGATTTTTATTCCCTGGGAAAAAAAATCACTGTTCCGATCATTCAACTTTTTGTGGTTTCATCCATTAGCTGTCACTCAAAGAGCGTTCACTCTTTTGAGTGTTCCACAAGCTAATAGGAACTCCATCAAACTACTAATTTCCTGGTTTTCATACATGAATTAGGAAAAGATCAAATTGCTTACATGGATGTCCTATTAATTAAGGACATGACAAATTTTAGGTACATATCTAAAATCTATAGGAAGAAAACCTACTCTAATAGTTTTTTACATTGTTCTAACATGCACCCTTACCATCAAAAGAAATCAGTTGTAAAATACAATTGGTAAGGGCTGTGAGAATGGTAACATTAGAGGAGGACTTCTTGGAAGAATGTAATAATTTAATGAATATGTTCACCAGGAGAGGTTACCCAAATAATCTTCTCTTAGAGTTAGGAGGAGAGGTAATGGGAAAGAGGTTGGAGGGCCATTTTAGACCAATTTTAGGTAAGAAGGAGATAACTGATCTGAAATGCCCTGATTGAGAACTAGACTTATAATACCAATTGTAATATAAACTTGGAAACGCAATTTATTACAAATTTTAGTATATATTCTAGTAACATATAGAGAATATTAAGTAAAAACTGGGTTCGACTTAGTGAGGACACAACCATTAGGGACAAAATAGGAAATAAACCTTTGATGGTATATCGTAAAAGTTTGCATTTGAAGAATATATTTGACTGTTCTATTACTATATGTCCCTTTAACTCTTTAGGAATGAAGAAGCGTGGGTTCTGTGTCTATTGTAAATTTACTATTGTGGGGAACATTTTCAAAATTAGGGGGCTGCAATATAAATTAAAAGGTACAAAAATGCCCATGTTTTTATGTGGGCAAAACTGACCATAAGGTTTGAGACAGGATATACGAACATGAATATGCTGTGAAGAAAGGAAAATGACAAATGCTTTAGCTAAGCATGTATGTGATAATGAGGGCCATTTTTTAAATATATGGTTATAGATAGTGTGGAGAAAAAGTATCAAGAGGCGGTTTATCGCTAATGCTTAAACGTAAAGAACTGTCTTGGCAGATTTTATTACTTGCTGATGCTTGGCCAGGACTTAATGAGGTGGCATCTGTTAATTGTGTTGTGAAGATGAAGTCCTTATTACAATAAATCAAATTCTTTGTTGTTTGATTTCTGGTTTAATACTGGTGTTGAATTAATTTTATTGATTTATCTCATGTGATCTAAATTTTAGGTAAAAGTATATGGCTTTTATAACCTTGGTTTTATGAAACTGTTTCTACTAGTAAGGGGGTGGGTCTGTAAAGGTTATGTCAATTAATTATAGTCACATGACATAAACACTGGTATATTTAAATGTTTGATTTGAGTAATGATTTTATCTGAAGAAGTTCAAAAATAATTTGGACGAAAGCGCTTATCAATAATAATTGTTTTTAATTAGTTAAGAGTGTGTGCAGGTCTGTTCTCAGGCAAAGTGGTTTACATTTTTCAATGTGAACAATGTAAATATTTTTTGTTGGTAAGACCAATTGCACTCTCATGAAGAGAATGAGGGAGCATGTTAGGGATTTAAAGAATAAGGATAAAAACCCGCTAACAAAACACTCTCTGGATTTAGGAGGTGCTCACTCTTTTACTTTTATGGTAATAGAAAAAAATGAGTGAAGATTTAAGGATGGGAGATCTTCATATTGAAACTGAGTATAGGGAGCTTTATTGGATCCTTCGTTTACAGGCTGATAAAAGAAAAGGCTGAATGGCAAGGTCTCTTTAAGACCAGCACTGAAACTACAAAGTTTATCCAGGTGATACATTGTATCTCTTAGGTTCTTAGCATGTGATTTCTTTCATAGATGTGATTGGTTGGTTAACTTAATTCCTTGATATTTTTCTTTACATTTGTGAATGATTTTAGTATTTGTATGGTCTGATGAAGCGGAAAGTAATCCATGAAAGCACTTACCTGTATTAACCATTGTATTATATGCATTACAGTGTTTTATTATTGTTTTATCATTTAAAAAAATGTAGCCTTTATTGCCGTGCACAGTGAATGTTTCTTTTGCTTATTTGCTTTTATTTTTTGGTTATGTTTCACTGGTTCTCCTCACCGGGCGTTATATTCTTCATTCACCAAATAAGTAATTCAACAGACTACAGCAAAATTTTACACTTTCTGAAATGCTTCTTCTTTCGGCTTTTTCCCAGTTAGGAGTTGCCACAGCGGGTCACCTTGTCCACTCATGATTGGCAGTGGAGTTTTACGGTGTTGAGTTGCTAGCCCATGCCCAACCTTCCACAGAAGGCACGCACACACACACTCACACCTATGGCCAATTTAGAGTGTCCAATCCACCTACAGCATGTCTTTGTGATGTGGGAGGAAACCAGAGCACCTGGAGGAAACCTACGCTACCACAGGGAGGACATGGAGACTCCGTACAGAAGGCACCCCAGCTGAGGATCGAACTGGAGAACCTCTTGCTGTGAGGCGGCAATGCTAACTGCTGCACCACCATGGCCGCCCACTTTCTGAAATGCTAATTCCTGTAATTTTCTGCAACTCTGTCACACTTCTTTGCATAACAAGTTATTTAGTTAAGCAACATATATTTTCAGCTCAGTAATATTTGGGTTTATAGGTACATAGTTGGCTACTGACCTGTCAGGATCATAAAAAGCCCAGCCTTGCATTCCCATGATAGTTTTTTGGCCCATATGTTTTTTTGTATGAATAACCCAGAGGTGAGCAGAACAAAGATATGTTGTACATATAAATGAGGGTTATGGATGCAAAACTGGGGGTTAGTTTGTGATTGCCCATCCATTTGTCTAAATTATGTTTAAATAGAGCAAGAAAGCACTTTGATTTGTGCAGAGTGGGAGATGGTTCCATGACAGTATTATTTTCTTTGATACATACCTATTGCGCCAACATGTCCTATTTATATCAAAATAAATTTAAATCCCTTAAGATGATGTTCATGTTACCATTGGACTTGTGAATGCTTAATAGGGAAGAAAGGATAAGGTCTGTCAAGGCTCTAAACAAAATGTAGGGGTGAACTCTTAGCAGCCTGTATGATACAAAGGAAAAAGAACAAGGCTTTAAGATGGTCTGCATAGTATTTATGATTTAGGACTTTTTTTAGTGAGAAAGTGTTGTGGTGTTTCGAGCTGTGACAAGTGTTTGGACAAGTACATATCAAAAAGGGCATTATACTCAACGATCTGCCCAGTGAGAGCAGAGTACAATAGAATGATTATGCCCTTGGACCTGAACATCATACATTTAGATATAAGCTTTGCAATGATAAAGGATTTCCTTACAATAGTGGATACATGATGATCAAAGCATAGCTCATTTTCTACATATGTTCCCAGATCCCTGACTAAGGGATCAACTTTCAGAGTAGCTTTTAATGTTATAGCTACAAGGGAAGTCATGCTTGTCAAAGGATATTATTATAAACTATTTGGCACCATGGTTTTGGCACCAGCTATTATTTATTTTTTTTTTTGGAGAGGCTTTCTTGGAGGATCTTGATATCCCCTGGGAAGTTAATGATGATGGAGCTTCCAAGAGAGCATCTATATTTGTATCTACTGGACACAAACATGTCCATCTGCTCTGTGTTCTAGGTGTTACACTTCCTTTTCTTTTTTTTTCAATAATAAATCTTTATTCTTTTCCAATTGTTAATACAATACTACAACATATATACATTATATACATGAATGCTTCCAACAGTTACATAAGATCATTATACATTAAGATAAAATTCTAAAAGAGTATTAAAAAATCTAGTATCAATATAAGGCTTATCTATACTAACCTCCATATTAAGTATGTACTTCCCAGGGAAAAGTGGATTAGAACGTTAAGCTAACACAATGTTAAAGATTTGCTCCCATATTTTTGTATTATTTATATTTTTCTTATGATCTTTAATTAGTAATTTATGTGCTAAAATATGTTTTATCGCTACACTTTTAAAGTTTTCCCATGAAGTCTGAGATGGATTCAGCCAATTTGTAGCTATATAAAGCTTCATTAACAAGAAAATATTTATGAGTATGATCATTTGGGATCTGTCCAAGTTATTCGGAGGAATATGAAGAATCATAAACTCCCAAGAAAGTGTGGACTGTTGATAACCCATTTTTTGTAATTGAATTTTTAAAGAATTCCAAAGTTTGAATATACATTTACAGCTCCAGGACATGTGTAAAAGGTCAGCCGTTTGATCAATACAATATGGACATTTAGGTGAATTTTTAGAGTTGAATTTATGCAGACTGAGACGAGTGTAATAAGCATTGTTAAATATCATCAGCTGAGTAAATAATAGCTTTTGAAGAGATACTGATTTTAAGGTTAAATTAATTGCTTTCAATATTTTATTATCATCAATCGGTAATAATTTATCTTTCCAGTATTTGGATAAGAGTATTTGGTTATTATATTTCACGTCTTTTATAAAATTATATGAAGCCGTTATATATTTGAAGTCCTGGATAAGAGTTTGCCATAAGTTTAAACAAATGGTTAAGTCTTCTTCTTTAATTTTAAAATTACTAAAATAACTTATGGAAAGATCCTTTAATTGTCTCATTATAATTAAATAAGAGTTAGGAAGGCTCATCTCTCTTAACATGTCATGTATTGAGATACCAAGATAAGGATATAAATCAAGTATGGTTAGATCAATTATAAGTGGGAATTTTTTAAGATCTATCAATTGATTACCGATTTTCAAATTTGGGTTCTTGTGAAATGGTTGAAAAGTCATCATATATTGTAAGAGATTTAGTGATTTAAACAGGTTTTGTATTGATATTATATATAATCTAATATGTTCCATCAAAGCGTACACTTTAAAGGTATCTTTATTTAAAAAAGGTAATGCCTTAAAATTAATACCCAATCTAACAGCATGTTTATAATTGAGAACCAACCACTTGGGTGACCATTTAGTACTGGACATGTCAAAGTTAACCACTCTTAGAATTCTATTAGCATTTATTATTAAATAATATGCTTCAAAGTTCGGTAAGTCTAAACCACCCTTATTTTTCGGAGTCATCAATTTATCATAAGATATTCTAGTTTTTCTAGGTTCCCATACAAATCTACCTAATTCCGTATGAAGTTGTTTAAAGAATTTCCTAGAAATTGAGACTTGAGTAGCTCGAAAAATATATAATATTCTGGGGAGTACATTCATTTTAATAATTGAAGCCTTTGCCATTATTGGTAATTTCAGATTATTCCATCTTTTTAAATCAGACAATATATGATCCCAAATTAGCCTAACATTGTTCGCATAAAAGTCTCTATTATCTGTTGAAAAAACAATACCCAAATATTTTATTTTTTCTTCGGATTTTAACTGACCTACCAATGGTAAAAGCGAAAAGGGTGTAGGCGTCTTTAAAGGAAATAAACTGTTTTTTTTTTAATTTATTTTGTAATTAGATATTTCTGCAAAATCTTCCACTGCTTTTAGTATTTTCTTGGTATCTGAAACAGGCGTCGTACAGTAAATATTAAGATCATCAGCAAAAGCAGCCATGGATATTTTCGTACCATATATTATTGGGGCATTATGATAAGTATTTTGCTTAATATGTAGAAATAGTGGTTCTAAATATAAATTGAATAATATAGGAGATAGCGGGCATCCTTGACGGGTACCATTCTTAATTTGTATTCTTTTTGAGAAATTTTTATTAATGTATAAAGTTGTATAGGGATTATTATATAACTTGTTTAATGTTAAAATAAAGCCTTGGGGTATATTGAAATATGATAAAATATCAAACAAAAATTTTAAATTAACTCTATCGAAAGCTTTTTGAGCATCAATTATGAGTGCGTAAACATTAAGATTTCTATGAGTGGCATAAGAAATTAGTGTATGAAGTGATAACGTATTATCAATAGTTTGTCTGCCATTTATAAAACCAGCTTGTTCATCAGATATTATTAGGTTTATTACCTTCTTCAATCTATTAGCTAAAATAGATGTCATAATTTTCATGTCTATATTTAAAAGTGAAATAGGCCTATAGTTATCCGGGTTTTGAACATCTGCATTCTCTTTAGGTATAAGAATTGTTTTCGAAGCATTAAAGTGCAGATCATTATTTTATTATTAATTATATAGTTAAATACATGTGGAAGTATTTTACCCAATATATCACAAAAAGTTTTGTAAAATTCGGTAGTCAAACCATCCGGTCCTGGAGCTTTATGTGGCTTCAAATTATTAATTGTATCTGTTATCTCCACAAAAAGTAGTACAGTTTGGTACCAATACAGGCTGTCTTCCAAAAGCACAAAATCAAAGCCTCATTCCACAAAGTCCACTCGCTTTTCCACAGATAAAACACTATTTATTTAGACAAATAGAACACAACAAATAGGATTTAGTGCTTTCGTCTCGACACTGGAGACCTCTTCAGAATCAATTAAAAGCACCTCTCCCATTCCTTTTATACATCCATTAGGGAGTAATGGTTAAACAATTAAGCAATTAGACAGTAATTCCATAAATACATAGTGGAATGCAGTTGAAGTCAGAAGATGTCAATACAACATATATATATGTATAAAAATATACATCTATAACTTCTCTATAAAAATATATATTAATATATATTATATATATATATATATATATATATATATATATATATATATAATATATATTATATATAAAAATATAATTAAAATATAATAAATATTTATTTATTTATATATATTTATATATTTTTACACAAAAGTGGTGGTGCATCATATGTAATACAACACATTAATTTCATTAAACTCATAGACAATTTTATAGAGAAGTTATATATATATATATATATATATATATATATATATATATATATATATTTATAGAGAAGTTATATATGTATATTGTTATACATATATATATATATATATATATATGTTGTATTGACATCTTCTGACTTCAACTGCATTCCACTATGTATTTATGGAATTACTATCTAATTGCTTAATTGTTTAACCATTACTCCCTAATGGATGTATAAAAGGAATGGGAGAGGTGCTTTTAATTGATTCTGAAGAGGTCTCCAGTGTGGAGACGAAAGCGCTAAATCCTATTTGTTGTGTTCTATTTGTCTAAATAAATAGTGTTTAATCTGTGGAAAAGCGAGTGGACTTTGTGGAATGAGGCTTTGATTTTGTGCTTTTGGAAGACAGCCTTTATTGGTAGCGAACTGTACTACTTTTTGTGGAAGTTTACTTTTTCGTGTATCTGTTATCTCCTCAGAGGAAATTGGTTTGATTAAACTCTCATGAGACTCATCACCAATTTTCGGAAAGATAATCTTCTGCAGAAAATCGTTATTACTCTTATTTGTAAGTAATTCCTGATGTTCGCCATAGATTTGAGAAAATATTAATTCAAAGGTATTCATAATGTCTTCAGTATTGGTATATCTTTTATTGTTAAACTGTATTTCAGAAATTTGAGAAGGTATTTTCGATTGATTAATGATACGAGCTAGTGCTTTTGATGGGGTCTGAATATGATTAGCGTATTTTACCAGTATTTTCTGTTCATAAAATGACAATTTACTATTTTGTAGTAAAAAAAGATCTTTTTAACATTTTAATAACTTCATTTCAGTTTGTTTACTATAGTTCCCAATTAAATCCTGATCTAGTAACTTAATTTTAAATTCCAGTTCTTGTATGTCTCTAGTTTGTATTTTCTTATAATAAGTAGCCTTTTGAAGAAAGATTCCTCTTATTTGTGCTTTGGTCGTTGCCCATTCTATATCAGATGGATGCCGGTGTTTAGAGAGATTAACTAGTAGATGATTGAAGGTCTCTTGAACTTCTTTAGTTATATCTTCTTTATTTAATAAATACGGATTTAGAGACCAATTATAACCACTATGACGCATACTATTTCTAGTGTCTTTGTTAAAAATTAATATGATTCTAGAATGATCCGATAAGTGTCGAGCTTGTATAGATACACAGGGATCTAAAGTAATTAGTACGTCTGAAATTAGGAAAAAAATCAATCCTAGACCACATTTTATGACAACTTGAATAAAATGTAAAGTTATTTGAATTTATTTGATTGTTTGTGTATTTAAATGGGTCATACAATTTAAAATCTGTTTTAAGTTCCTTTAATGCTATCACTGCTTGATTATTAAAGGACCTGTGTGAACTTGATTTATCTAATTTGGGATCTTGGTATGTATTCCAATCACCTCCTATTATATAACAATTATTATATTGATTCAGGATAAAATAAAGTGATGCTATAAAAAGTTGTTGATTGGTACATGGGGCATATATATTAAGAAGTATCACAGGTTTATCATAAAGTGTAGATGAAAGAATCACATAACACCATCTTCCCTCTTGTCTATTTTAAAATCTAGAATTTTCTCTTGATACTGATTTTTAATAATAATAGCCACTCCTGCACTATAAGTTGTCCCTTCCGATGCTACCACCTCTCTAATCCATTTCTTATCCTTAAGGACAGTCCATTGGTCATTGGTTAAGTGGGTTTCTTGTAATAAAATAAAATATGCCTTTGACTGGAGAAATAAATGAAGAAATAATTTCCTTTTTTTCAAGTTCTGGAGCCCTTTAGTATTCCATGAATCTATTATCCACATACTAAGATCTTTAATTCATTTAAGGATATTTTAAAATTGAGAAACAGTACTAAATTCAAATATAATAGCACAATATATATTGTCTGGAAGCAATCTTGACATCCCATCCCTAACCAGTGTCTATCCACTATTCCCCTGGACCAGGACATACATAGGTTTTTTACACTGTTAAAACATTTATGGGTAAATAACCTTACTAAATATCTATTCTTTATCTTACAAAATATAACATCAAAAACATGCAAAAAACCTATAAAAGCTACATCTAACTCTACAAAGCCTAACCAAAACATTCCCTAATAAACACTGATAAATATCCACAGCTCTTGAACACACTATTTAGTTAAACCTATCAAGTAAATGGTCTTCATTACACTTATAGTTACTATCATACCTCACTAATAGTTCTCATATATTATCACTTATACTAATTAGTTGTACGTCATTAAGTTATCTAACAAACATATTTACATCTAAAATAATCAAGTATGTGACACTACCCCTATTAAACAATAGCATTATTAAATTAAAGATAATGCACCATATGTATTGTTAGTTAGAAGAGAGAAAAAGAACCACAGAGAAAGCAAATGTTTAACATTTAAGTATAATATTAAATCTGACTTTATTTATATAGCCTAAATTATCTAGAACTGTAATGTCAGCAAATAAGGTGAATAAAAATAGAACTCTAACTTCACTTTACTGGGTAATATAGTTAAATTTATGAAATGATGACTAACACAGTCCTCAAAACAGTCAGAACCACATGCCATTATATAAGCAAGATAACCTTCACAGTCCTGGAGAGCCCACAATGTAATGTCTCATGGTCTCTTTATGTACTAATTATCCCAACACTAAATCCCCTTATTATCTAACCATTTGCAGTATTAAAACACATCAGTAATACAGGAAAAACAAATAATAAAATATACTACAAGGTTATCAACACATCAACATTCAGCATAATATACCTAAGGAAAAAGAATAACTATGGTAAAGCTATAGTACTTCTAAGCAATCAGTTAAATAACACATTTTAAGCCAGTACATTATTAATTCAATTGTACTCATACCTGAATGAATTCACAATTCCCTTTAAGCCAGTAAAACATGTTACATACTTTAAATGTCCACGAATGCTCGTATTACAGTCCAAATAGCTTTCGCTTCCTCAACAGAGACTTTCCTACTTCCTGAGCTTGTAATCCTGTCTTCGAGCTCACTACGGGGGAACCATTAAACGGACGGACTTCCGGATGCGCCACTTCGAAAACGGACCCTCAGCAGCACCCAAAGGACTTCCTGTTGCTTCGCGAAGGGGCTCAGTTCGTAAGAGCCATAAAAGTTCGGGAAATCTCCGTAGACGAGCTGGAGCTGTGAAAAGAAACTAAATAAACATTTACCAAGGGGCCTGGTGAAGAAAAGAGAACAAACAAAGGATTTTAAAGCCTCGAGACGTAGTAAGAATGGAATCCCAGCATCCACGTTGCTGCAAACAGACTGGATGGCCAGATCAAGCTTCTGAAGCTGGAAGGGACTTGAAAATCTTCAAAAAGGTAACTTTTGCTTCTTTTTTTGTAGATATGGAGTATTTGGAGCCATCGACTGTAAAAATTAATGTTAGGGTATTTCATTTGAAATTTGATATTCTTTTCAATGAGGAACTTGCAGTATGGAGATAATGCTTGTCTAGCTTGCCTTATTTGCAATGGTAAATCCTGGGCCATAGAAACTTTATTATTATGCCACATAATATAACCTCCATTTTTTTTTAACAGTTAAAATTATTTTGTTTACGTCCTGGTAGTTGAGTATTTTGACGTATACTGGTCTAGGTATATTTGAGGCTTGCGCTTCTCTGAGAGCTCTATGAGCTCTTTCTATAACTATTTGTTTAGCTATATCAGAGTCATTGAACAATATTTCAAGTATTTGTGTAATGGTTGAAGTTAAATCATTGTATTGGATAGATTCTGGAATTCCTCTGATAATTATATTGTTCCTTCTGGATCGTGCCTCCAAATCCAGAATTTTATTTTGCATAGACTGAATATCCAGGTCATGAATGTCTGTTTTTTTTTGCAAGCAATGTTATTCTGTCCTCATTTTCAGATATTCTGGCTTCTGATTTATCCATCCTTTCGAGAATTTGACTGCATGTGGCACCAAAAGAATGCACCTGGTTTGATAGTTCTTTCAAAGCTTCTTGGATGGGTAACAAAGCAGTTTTAATATCTTCCATATTAGCCAGTTGATCCGGTTTATTTTTCATTCCAGCTTTTGAAAGTTCCTGCTGTTTTGTAATCTTCTGCCTTTTTGTTGTTAAATCTTTTTCTGGTGACTGAAGTTCTGATAATTTGGTTTTTGTTGTTGTTGTTTCCATACTTTTGTCTTCTTTTGACATTGTGGAGCAAAGCGGATCTTTAGTATAACTGAATGGTAAATATCCAAGGTTGCTATTCAGACAGTTCCTTTGTTTAATACTCTGTTCAGAGTCAGTCAGTGAATCAGATCCAATCCTGTTAATTTGTTTAATTTCCCCCGGTTCCTTCACCTCTCAAGCGATATTTAGTTGTAGTAGATTAATTTTAGCCAATAATTAGTGTAGAAAAGCTTGTAGTAAATCCTCAGGGTTAAATTTTATTCCGAGTATCTGAAGAGCTGTAGATATGCAGTGTCTACAGAATGGTGGCCATCTTTGAATCTATTACACTTCCTTTTCAAAAAACATACACATTTATGGCTTTTAAGATACAAACCTAAATCCTTCAGTATTTCAACACTCCATCTAAGTTCTGCAAATTTCTGTCCAGTGAAATCCTAGTTACTAGAATATTATCCAAATAAATAAAGTGGTTCACATTGTAATGGATATTCTCCAGTTTGCTGAAATATTAGCAGGTGCAGATGACTCTGTGAATGGTAAATTGGGACAGTATGCTGCATTTGTGAAGGCAATAATCACAGAGTGATTGCAAAATGCACTCTTTTCAAAGGAGGTCACTGCAGCAGAAATTCCACTTTCCCCAAGATGCAACATTTGAAATGACTATATTAAGAAAGGTACAGTGAATGACTTTACATTCTGTGAAGTTAGGATTCAAAATCAACTTTAAATTCATTTTCTTGCTTTCCTGTTTTTTTTTTTTTTAATTGTATTACGTTTCAGATTCATGAGTCATGACATGGAACCTTTTATGAGTATAGAAAGTTAAGTATTTCTTAAGCATGACTTGCATCTAATTTAGAAAACATCAGACTCCCTGCTAACAATACAAAAACGATGTCTTTTTATGCTTAAAGAACTACTGTTCTGTAGGTGATACCTGGTTAACAGTTAGCTTATAATATCCAAACATTCCAACTGTTCCATCAGATTTCATTTTAAGTAGTATTGAATCAGCTCATTCTGAGTACTTTAAAGAAATGATATTTTTTTTATTTTATCAGTCCATATATTTTACTTTTTGACTAAGAGCACATAACATAAGGACCTACTTAGGTCTGAAAATATAAGCTTGGCACATGTTGAAATATGCATACTTATGATTCCTTTGAACACATTAATTTCTTCTTTAAACACAATTGATATTTAACCACCGACTATAGAGTTTCATGTTCAGAATGGTTTGATTTATTTCTTCAAAGTTTAATTTAATTTTGTTCATCCACATTCTCCCCCAATTAGCTTTGTCTAGTACCTTTATGTGTTATATAAGGAAACATTACCTTTTTATGCCTTACAAGGAACTTTCACCTCAACACCCACTAATTTTGCAGCTTCTCCTGTATACATTTTCACTACAAATCAGAGGACTACAAACCTTGCATTTTGCCTTCATATGTTCTAGGAGTGAGTTAACATTTTCAGACTCATGCTCTGAAATGTACTTAAAGAAAATGTTTGCTTTGGACACTTTTATATATTTTCCTCTTTATGTGAGCAATCTACATTACAATTTGACCTGCTATTTTAATAAAAATTTCATGACATGGTTACTTTTTCTTAATTTTGCATGCTTTTGCTGTGTGCCCAGTTTAGCACAACCATGACAGAGATGCAATGTGCCTTGTACTGAGGTACCTTTTACAAATATTAGTGTTATTCTTTTCTATAGTCTTTACTAAGCATGCTTTTACTCACTTTGCAAAATTGTCACCAACTGACTTGGCTTGAAGTTTTTTTATTTGCTACTTCCATTGCCAAAGCAGTATTTAAAGTAACCTTAAAACACCACTATTCCTCTCTATAAAATGGATTATGTGCTACCTGTGTAAGTATAGGCATATCCTATATTTCACAGTGTGTACTCGGTTGTTTTTTAGATGGAACATCTTGCATCACATTATCTTTTCTTATATATCAAATGGAGGTTTCCTTTGTGGAATTGTCCAAATACACAGAAAACCACTGGTTGAATTTATATTTTTTGTGTTTTGGAGTTATTTTTTTGCTGTCATTGGGATAGCTGTATATGCAATACTACTGAACAGTTTTATGGAGTTTGATTGTATTTTCTTAGCTAAAACAAGATCACTGTGCAAGACAGACATACACATTAATGAAGAGATTTCATTTCCCTGCTGTTGTGTGACCAAGTTAGTATATGTAAGTAAGGGAATTCAGGTAAATTCTCCATAAGGGAGGTGTATTGCAATGGGACTTATTCTAATGTTAACATGTGGGGTTTTGTGGAACTGTCTTGAGAATTAAATGCAATCAACAAACATTATTTTGATATACTGTATCATACCTCTCAATCTCTAAGCATAAGAGATCTGGACTAAGCCAAAAATAATGGGGGACAAAGGCCCAAAATCAGGGATAATTTGCAAATATTGCACTTATAAACTTAGAAAGTTGATAGAATAACATGTTTTGCATTACCAGGCATTTTCAGAAGGATATGAAGTTGGAAACTTAAATGTGTGTTATTTATTGATTTCAATCCACTTCATTCCCCAAATATTTGGTAGAAAAGCAAAAACAAAAAAATTATGAGGAACAGACCAAAAATATGAAGCAAAAATATGGATGGTTAAGTATGACTTGTATAACTGAGTCACAGCAGAAGCTAAATAAAGTGTAACTTTGCTTATCTGTTTCATTCCTTTTGGGGCATTTCAGTACTCTTCATCTTCCTCAGCATACACTGTGGCAGGTGTGCATAAAATCTCAATATTTTCATTAGAAATGTGCTTTTCTGGCTCACCTATCTTATGATCTATTTCATGTAAGATTTTTACCCAACAAAAGCTTTCAAAGGAAGGTGTTTGTAGCTCTGACATCCTTGCTTTCCCTTCCAGTGGGTCAATAAACCTACTGAGTCACTGAAGTTCTAGGTTTAATGAGGAGAAAACAGTTTGATTCTGTTGTTATAGATGAGTGTACAGCTGAAACTGGAGTGAAATATATCTGGCTGACCAAGAGGTTGGCAATGGAAGTAATACCTATAAGAAGGACCAAAGGAAACAAATTTTATTCCTTAAAATGATTATTTCATTTCAGCATTTTCTGCAGCTGGAAGTTAGGGTTCATTGCAGTGACTATAAAATAGGCTAAGAAAAGTTTATTCTAGGATAGATAAAATAGGCTAAGAAAAGCTTATTCTAGGATAGACATATTTATGAATGACTGGGTCTTCAACAATATGATTTATATGGAGACCAAGCATTATTTAGAAATCTCGAATCCTGCTATCAGTAAAATTTTTTGGACTACCTAAAGTTAATACCGAGCCAACAGATATTGCCCATATACTGGCCGACAGATTCAGTGCCAACTTTACTAGTCTCTCCCCCACAAAGGACCAATCACAATACCAGTAGATTGCAAGGCACCCAGTATTGCTGCTGCACAGGTTAAAACCGCACTGTCCAAGGCCAAGAATACAGCTTCTATGGGAGCTGACATTATCTCTGGCTGTGTTCTACATGAACTACAGAGTGAACTGGCACCTCACTTTTGTGCCCTGTTCAGTCATAGCCTCACCTCAGGCTTTGTCCCTACCAAATGCCGTACTGCTACAGTCATCCCTCTCCACAAAGGAGGAGTGACTACAGACCCTGGGAACTATCGCCCCATTAGCCTGACGAGTCTGATATGCAAAGCTATAGAATGCATCATCATAGACCTAAAAAACAAGAATATAGGGAATCTCCAAACTCTGAATCCTACATAATTTGGTTAGGTACAGGGTAAATCATGCCTGCTCAACCTGATCGACTTCTTTGAGTCAGTCACCAGAGCTGTGGATGAAGGCAAGGTGGTTTATACAGCCTACCTTAATCTGGCCAAGGCCTTTAATACCATTCCCCACTCAGGAATCATAGAAAAACTGACTAAGCTAGGCATCAACCCCTATATTACTAGGTGTGCTACAAACTGGCTCACAGACAGAACCCACAGTGTGAAAGTAACTGACTCCAAGTCAGACTGACAACCAGTCACGACTGGAATCCCACAGGATTTGGTCCTGGGTCCTCTCCTGTTTATCTACTTCTCTGAAGTCCAGGCCAACATGAAGGGACTCTGGCTGACAAGGTCCACAGACAATTGCAAGTTGGGAGCTATTATTAACTCCCCAAGTGATGTTGACATCCTACAGAAAGGCCTCACTGAGACCAACGACTGGTGTCAGAACCATGGCCTTAAGCTCAATGCCAAAAAATGTGTCATCATCCCCTTTGGGAAAAACGCAGTTCCCATGAATTACCACATCGATGGTAGTCCACTGAACACAGAATGCGTTATAAGAGATTGGGGGACACAGGTTGACAGCAACCTCTCTTTTGACCACCAGATTACCACTGTGGTCAGAAAGTCATTCTATGTGGCACATCTCATTACTAAGGGTTTTGCATCCAGGAAAGAAAGAGGTCTTGTAGACCATCAACTCTAATCTGGCTGTTTTCATCTCTGATTCATTATGTATGACTGTATATAGAGATTATATATCAAGCATCACCAGTACATCAAACTCTAAAACTGAGATATCTTTTTCTTAAAATCAAATGTATCTATTATATAAGAATCAGCATTAACCACCACTTTCTGTAACAATTTGTCAATATAAATAACTACCACCACAAATTGCAAGCAACTGTCAGCCTAAGTGGTGGATCCTCTAGTGATTTATTCATAGGTTCATAGGTGTGTACTAGGCTAATGGCCCTGGGGCTTTTACAAGCCTAGCCCAGAGGATTACCCTGGCATTATGCCACTCAACCTTAGTTCCTAGTGCCTCTGTCGAGTATATAAATATGATTGTAGGTTCTTATTTATAAGACCCATTGCTCCTACTACTATTGGAACTATCTGGGTATCTTTCATCCACATTGCTCTCATTTTTGCCTGCAGATGCTGGTATTTTATGACGTTGTGTCTCTCTGTACGCAAGACACTGAAGTTACTGGGTGTGACGATTTCAAAGTTTAATGCTATTTTTGTCTTCTTTTCATGGACCACTATAACCAGTTTTCTAGACTCTATCTTTTGAACTGTTGGTAATGGATGATCCCATGTGATATAAACTTCATTTTCTATGATGCTTTGTGGCTCATGTTTCCAGTGTTTTTCAGCCACTTCAGTACCATAATGTTTGCACAATCCTCAGTGCAACCAACTTGTCACATTATTATGCCTTCCTTCCATCCTTCTGCCGTTAGTATATCATAACCAGCAATGAGGTGTGTGACTGTTTCCAGTTTGGTCTTACAAAACTACATTTGTCTGTTTCTCTCACTCATTCCACTCAGGTTGCCTTCCTGATGGTCTGAGAGATCACCTACCCACATTTCTTATACAACAACACATATTTCCACCAAAACATACTATGTTTAAACAACTTGGAAAAAAGCACAACTTTAATCTTGGTGGGTAAGGGTGGGCAAAAACAACGAGGATAATACAGATAATTACATGGAATACTGGGTGGGGGGGGTAATCAAATCAGGAGAATGTGAATACAGTAAAAGATAAAGAGGATGGGAGATGCATTGTTTTATTAAAAGAGAGAAAACTGGAAATCAGACATGGGGATAAGATACTGTGTTATGACTACTCAAAGGGAGAAATGGACAACAAGACAGGGAGAGAAAAGAGGGGAGTAGCAACTGTATTTTGCAGAGGGCTTTAGGCAACCACAGAGACAATGATAAAAAAGCAGGATAGACAGATGGATCGTCTGAGACAGAAGGATAAAAGGTGCATGCTGGATAGCAGGAAACATGCATACACCAAACAGGGATGAAGAAGGATTCTGCAAGAATGTTTTAGCTAACTGGGCACTGACAGGAAGAAATCGAATACAGATAACAGAGGGGGACTACAATCTTACCACAGAACCAGAAAAAGACGGGCTGTACAGAAGGAGGGAATATAACAAAAAGATGATAAAACAACTAGCCTAAAGAATGAAAAAGAGAAGGTTGTAGGACATGTAGAGGAAAATTAAATCAGCTGTGTGGGGAAAATATCATCACCAGAAATATTTTGGCACAGGTAAGTAGGTAGGATAGGTTCTTAGGGAAGGGAAACTTAATGGAAGAGATCAAAATACAGGGGAACACGTATCAAATCATGTAGCAGTAAGACTTAAGGTAAGTATGTAGGAACACCTAACAAAGTGATGGGGTGGAGGTGGGCTAGCTATCAATGGAAGCAAACAGAGGATGAAGAAATACTGCAGGGATTAGTAAGGAAATCAACAAAGGATGATATGAAAGACAGGAAGACACTTGAAGAGGGCTGGTGGGATGGGATCAAGGTCACCATCAGGCCAAAACTGATGGATGTAGACGGAAGATAGAGAATGAAAGAAAAAAGAGTTATTGAGGAGCTGGTGAGAGAGTTCGAGGTGGTATACAAGAAAGCTGGAACAAATTATAGTAGGAGAAGCAGAAGAAAAGCACTACAGATCAGAGAAAAAGTAATAAGAATGGAACCACAGAGTAAGAAATTCAACAATAGTACAAGAAAACAACTGGTGGATAGTGGGAGGAGGTACAAGGGAAATACAAAGAGAAGCAGGCAGAGAGAAAGAAGCATGGAGGCTAAGAAGGGGATATGGAGAATATTTAAGGAATACTACAGGGAGATTTACAAACAACAGGAAGGAACAGAAGTCTCAGAACAGAACTGGGGGGGGGATGTAAAGGGATATATAATGCAGGACAAATAAAGAAACAAGCTGAATGTAGAGATGAGACAGGATGACATAAGGAAAGTGTTATACAAGATGGAGAGTATAGCTGGAGGGCTAGACAGATTCCCCCCAGAATTTGACAAATGGGAAGGGAATGAAATGTGGAAGGTTCTAGAGGAGGACTGCAAGAGAATGCAGGACTCTGACAAAATATCTAAAAGTATGAGAAAGGCCTGGATAACCATGATCCCTAAGGAGGGAGGAGAAATGGAGGAAATAGGAAATTATAGGCATATATCTTTGATTAATGTAGACATCAAAATTTTGGCAAAGATATTGATAAGAAGGTTAGACAAAGTTTTGCCAAAATAATGCAAGCAGGGGAAATGGATTTATGATGAAGGGAAACAAGGCAAAATAAACTGGTGGAACCTTCTGGAATTTGTGTAAAGAAGCAGGAATGGAAATATGGGATTGCATTCTTTGACCTGCAGAAGGTCTTTGATATTCTGAGGTGTAAACTCTTATGGAAAACACTACAGCACAGGCAGGTAGGGGGAACGTTCATATGTTAGATACAGGCCATATGCAAATATCCAGAAATCCAAATACTCATAAATGGAGGAGTATCTGAAAAAAAAAGGGGTGACCTCTATTTCCAGGTCCCTTCACTTCACAACTGCTTGTGACTGAGGAGCTAGCAAAGGAAGTCAGAGACAATTTATCAATGCTTGAGGAAAATGGGAGTATGAAATCTCAGTCTGTATTACATGCAGATGGTTGGATGTCAGTGTCAGTGGATGTGGCTGCAGCATGGAAACTGTAACAGAAACATTTTAAAAGTTTAGGAAAATGGTTGGTTTCAGGTGCAACAGCAAAAGGATAGTGGTAGTGAGATTAGGAAGAGGGAAGGGATAAGGAGAATAGGCAAGATAAAGAGGGGTAAATTCCCAAGTACAGAGGGCTATATGTTGAGGACACAGTATGAGATACAATAGGGAAAGACCTAGAAGAAGTTGGTAAAAAGGGAGGGTATAGTCTCCAGAGAGGGGGTGAGAAGAGTTATATATTGTTAATACCACAAGCTGATGATACTGCCAATAATACTGCTGTTCATCCTCAGCCTGTCTGCAGACTTTGTACCCGATGCCTGGAGAAGAGCCACTGTGACTCCTCTACACAAAGATGGACCCTCTACAAACTCAGGTAATTACAGGTCCATCAGCCTCACTAGTTTTATTTCCAAAGCCATGGAACATATCATAGCAGAACCCATTTATACAGACAAAGGCAAATTAACTAGAACCCACCTGGTTTGGTTTTGTGAAGGACAGATCCAGCTTCCTGACCTTGAAAAGGTTAGAGAGCCTGTGAACAGTGGTCACCCTATGCACACTGCTTATATTGATCTGGCCAATGCTTGTGATATCATTCCCCATGCAGGAATTATTGCAAAATTACAGAAACTTAATGCAAACACCCTTGTTGTCTCTGATTTACAAATTGAGTAGCTGACAGATCCCCAGGTTGTGTGTTGTTGCTACACTCTCTGAATGTAAAATTGTAGAGTAGTATGTCACAGGGATCTGTGCAACACCCTCTCCTGTTCTGCATTTATTTTGCAGATATCCAAACCAATATTTGAGAAGTGTGGTTGACCAAATTTGCTGAGAACTGTCCAGTGGTGGAAATACATGGTACTCAGAGAGAGCAAATGGAGAACAGAACAGGCAGGAAGGGAGGGCAAAAACAGGGAGGCATCCTGGAGGATGAGGAAGAGATTAGGGAGGCAAATGACAAAAGAGATCTATGAAGCACTAAGAGAAAGAAGGGACAAGATTAAAGTAGAGAAAATAAGAAAGAAATGTGAAAGGAAAGAAAGATGGAAGAGAGTTACAGCATTCTTGCAGAAAATTCAGTCAGTGAGGCACATGCAGAATGTACATGGAATGGGAGATCAAACACAGAGAATACTGCATGGATGATATCTAACTGGCATGAGATCGGTAAAGGAAGGCAGAAAGGAGGATAGTAGATTCTGGAAGTGTCAGAAGAGAGAGGCAGGAATGCTGCACATGTTCTGGGACTGTGGGGAGGCAGATAAAGTCTGGAAGCAGGCAGAAAAGTCTTGGGAAAGACATATTTCAAAAAGAGGCAGAACATACCTGTGAATTCTGTACATGGGACATAAAGAAAGACGGCATCATCTGAAAAGAAAGAGCAATTAATATTATCAGACTGCTGACTACAGAAGTTAAAACTATCATCACTCAAAACTGGAAGGAGACAAAAGCAGTCTGGGAACATGAATCACACTATCGGTTCCTGCACATGGAGAGAATATGGCAAAATTGGCTAAAACGAGAAAAGAAGAGAAGGGAAACATGGAAAGGGGAATTAGAATACTACAAGAGTGAAAATCATGCCGGAAGGAAGGAAGGACAAGGGAAATCAAAAGGAGGAAGAATAGAGGTAGGCTAGGAACCAGTGATGCGCTATGGTGCACCATGCATGACATGTAAATGCAATACACTGTATGGAGTTACTAAAGTTAAGTAATAAACTTTACAAAAAGACCTACCATCTACCAGCAATAGTAACTTTGACTGCACATGATAACCCAGATGGGACACCATCAAATGTCTATCAATCAATGGTATTAAAACCCTTTTGTAATGTATTTCCATACTTACGATATTGGGCTAATTTTTCTATCTTGGCCATATACTCAGTCAATAATCCAGTAAGCTTTCTATTGCAAAGTTCACATTTGTATCTCTCTGGAATTTCAGTAAGTTTTGTAATGAAATTGTTCTGTAATAAGTACACCAGATCCCGAGAATCTTTCACCTTGGGGTATTCAGGAATTATGAGTCTTTGCCTTATACTGCATGCTTCAGCTACACAAACAAAAAGAGCTGTAGACCTTTTGTCTTGTTTTGTCTACCTTCTTGAACAACTATTTTCTAATAACCAATTTTATCCTTCACAGAGGTGTTGGAATGCTAAACCCTATCCCAGCAGCCAGTGCTACAAGCCATTAAAGCCTTTTCTGAATATCAGGTACAGGGTGCATTCATAATCACCTTGGAATAGAAACTAATTGCTTCAAAATGGAGTTTTTATGTTTAACAGCATGTGCCAGCTAGACATAACCATTAATATCCACAGCACTGCAGGAACTGAGAAGAATCATGAGCAATACAAAAATGCAGTGACTCATACTCGGACAAATAGGTCCTAACGGAAGTGTGAACACTGGGTCTAGATGATGATTACTGGGCAAAAATGGGAAAAGGGGATGATGGATGGATGGATGTTACAGACATATACTGCTAAATGTAAATACTCCATTGTTAACAAATTCATTTCTAATCCAGGCTGGTTTTAGATCCTCATCTCTTAATACATCTGTGATGCTAGTGATGCTACAGATTGTTCTAGAAGATTCTTTGCTCCTCAGCTATTCATACTTCTTAATTACTACTGTTGCTGTCTTCTTTGACTGACTTATTAAAGCTGCAAAGTCAGTCAGGGTGCTTGGACGTTCTATATTCAGGATGCAATGACCTCTTTTTTTTGTTTGTTTTTTGAAACATACAACAGTAAATCCAATCCGGTTCAATTCTCAGCTAGAGCATCTTCTGCGTGGAGACATGCGTGAATGGGCGTACCTTCGTTGAAGGTTGTGCATCAGGGCTGGTAACTTGGCATGTAAAAATCAACTACCAACCATTAGCGGACCAGAGTTCCGCTGTGGCGACCCCTAACCGAGAATAGCCGAAAGACACAACAACAACAACAGTAAATCCAAATTATAACAAAATAATGAAATACAAAAGAATAACAAGTACTCCTTAAAAAAATTAAATATAGTAGTCACATACTTATACTGCCACAATGCAGATTAAAAAGTCATACAACAGATTAAGACAATCCCTAGGATTCAGAAAAATTATCACAGCTAGTGGGTTGGTAAATAGCATGATGGTGAGAAAATGTGATTCAGACCAGACAGTTCTAGTGTTCTCCCTACTGGCCTATGCATCGTATTAGCAAAGGCACCCCATACTCACGCATGCACATTGAGGCAATTATGCACAGAAACACACATACTCATATCCCCTTATAAACAAACAAGCTCCCCCACAGTCACTCAAAAAACACAGTCTCTGAATTGGAAAGGCTTATGGCAATGGGGAAAACTTCTGAGCTAAGGCTTTCCATTGCTCTAAGCCTTTCTGAATCCCAGCAAGTTTCTCTCTAAAGCCAGACATCTTTCTTGTTATAAAACATGTCTTAAATTCATTATTTATTATTTAACTTTAACGTCTTTGCAATTCTAAATAACAAGAATACCCAGATAAACTGACCATGCTGACAATAAATAAAAGAAGTACCATTGGGAGCAGAATTATGTATTTATTCACTTTTGTTGACCAGGCAAGTTTGACTGGGCACAAAGAACTTTCACTAGAGGCCTAGGGAAAAATGCTTCATACATAAAAATGGCAATACAGATAAACATGATACAAAACCGGTCTGCATACATTATATATAAAATCTGTAGACTACATATGCATAGTAAATTGGCCAGTTGAATATAAAAAGCTGGAAATAAAAATATGCATAAAATGACATTCTGTTGTTCAAGTGTTACAGTACTCCGGTGGTGTACCAGACACCAATACAGTGATAAAACAGCTATTTGTGTAATTCTCCTACTCACAGAGAATACTCGGTATACAGCATTAGTAGAGAAAGGAAATTGGTATCTGGAGTGGGAGCTGAAAATTTGAGTTAGAAGACAGTACTGTTGTTGCAGGTATGTATAGTATTACAGAGTTTCTAATAACAGTTTAGTCAGTAGAGAGAGAAAGTAATCACAGGGGGAGTTAGAAGCAGAAGTGGAAAACTAATTGCCTTAGGGCAAGACAGTGCTGTGACCTGACAATGGCATTAACAGTGGATTTTGCTACTTTATTATAGCAGACTGACAGCTTCATTTGATGCACAGATTAGTGAGTATTGGGCATGCATACAGGAGGTAGGATGATGCAGTAGTTTTCCTGACTGTGTCTATGAGATATGAGATAGGACTTCCATCAATAAAGGAGACACAGTTTTGGTCTTTTTTGTTTTTTTTTTTTGGACAACTTGTAGTATGGTTTGTTTTTATTTGGGAGTATTGCTCCAAGAATTTCTGTGTGTTACACTTTTGATAGGTGTGCTGTTAGCTAAAGTAATGCAGAATGCAGAGTTGCTTGGGTGTTAATAACATTAGTTTACTTTTCTTTAGGTTTAGGAGAAGAATGGAATTGCCTAGCTAGATTTCCATGGATGAAAAATATGGCTATGTAATCTCTGGGAGTACTTTAAGGTTCATAGGTAGGTACTAGGCTATCGGCCCAAGGGCCTACGTAAGCCTAGCCAGCAAGGTACCATAGCTTATGCCATCCAAGATAGTTATTTTCCTGTGCCACTGTCCAGTAGAGACACAGAAGTGATGTATTTTCTATTTCCCATCCACTCATCAAGATTTTTCTTGAAGAGTGCTAATGAAGAACTTTGCTTGACATAGATGGGTAGCTTATTCCAGAGTATAGGAAGTCTCTGGGACAGGAATCTGTCCCTCCAGCATGTCCTGTTTATTGTGGTGACAAGGTTTATGTCCCTAGAGCGTGTAGCTCAGAGGGATTGGGATTTCTTTAGGTGTAGCATGTCCAACAGCTCTGGGTTTGACATAGCTTTATATGTTAGGCAGAGATCACCTTGGAGTAGGCGATATGCTACGGAGTAAAGCTGGAGATTTTTGAGGCGGTCAGTGTAGGGCATTTGTTTGAGGCCAGTAATCCTCCTTGTGAGGTACTTCTGTGGCCTTTCCAGTTGCTGCAGATGTCTTGTGAGGTACATTCCAAAAGGGACGTTGTACTCTGTAATGGGTCTAATGAGTGACGAGTAGAGGGGAACAATGACCTCTTTTTTCCTGGATGAAAACCCTTTTATGATGAGGTGTGCCACGTAGAAGGACTTCCTGACTACTGTGGCGATGTGACTATCAAAGGAGAGACTACTGTCCACCTGGGTCCCAAGGTCTCTTATCACGCATTTGGTGTTAAGAAGATTGCTGCCTATGTGGTAGTTCATGGGTACAGAGTTTTTACCAAAGGGGATGACACTGCACTTTTTGGCATTGAGCTTGAGGCCATGGCTCTGACACCAGGCATCTGACTCAGTGAGGCCCTTCTGTAGGATATCCACATCATTTGGGGACTTGACAGGTTTGACATGGAACAGATAAGGGTAGAGTCAACAGTCTATTCCATTATGGATGCCGTGTGCAGCCTGATTATAAATAGGGTTGCTTTATGAAAAGAAGTTCTTCTGTACCCAAATCAAATATGTTCTATCAGTATCAGCCACAGACTCTAAGAAAAACTCCTCCACACCACAGACTATCGAAAATAAAATCTGTCATTGTATCGCTAACTCACCCTCTCATGAGCACTACTGTCTCAACTTCAGAAAAAGCCAAATGGCTACAAGTGCAGTACAAAGTATCCCTGCTGCTGGGTTTTCCCATCGTCAAGCTTCTCCATCCTAAATCATTCCCACCACTAGCTTCCAAACTTTATACTGAACACACACACACACACACATGCACACACACACGTTTAACCCAAACATCCCCACTCCAACACCCACATACCAGGTTACACTGTACCAACCACTCTTTCTCCATCCTTGATCCTAAAATATGGGAATCATCCACCCACCCCCACCTAAAAGAACTACAGTATCTCTTCCCCCACTTTCAGAGCTGAACTTAAAAAAACTTATGTAATGGCCTCTCAACTTCTAGCCTTTCTTTCTCAGAAACTACTAACACCTCTTAACTTCACCTCCCCCACCCTGATTATTATTACTACACAACATTTCCACCATGATGTAAACCTGAAATATTATCAGGTGAAATTGTAAAATGTATATTTTCTGTCATAATTATTTCTACATCTATTAACTGCTACTGTACAGTTTTGGTTATATATTGTTACTTTTTGTTCTGTTTTTTTTAATATGTTCACCTTACTGCCTCTATGTTACACTTTTATTTTGTGAATTGTTTCATCTGGGCAGTACCCATAAATGGTCAGTTGTGATCAGTGCACTATGCCAGTAAACAAATGTAAAATAAGAATATGTTAAATAGGAGAGGTCCCCAGATTAGAGCCTTAAGGGACACCTACAAAGGCTGGTAGTAAAGGTGAAAAATTCTGCTGCCATTTTACAGCTTGTTGTCTATTGGAGAGGTAGCTAAGGAACCAGGAAGTGAATACAGAACCAGGGGAGTGAAGGCTTGTAGAGACCTAAGGAGGAGAGTTCACCTTGTAGTATAGAATAAGAGACAGTGTCAAAAGCTTTAGACAGATCAAAGAAATCAGAAGGGATTAGACACGCATTCCTATGTATGCTGATATTATGGGTAAAATTAAATAGGGTAGCTGTTGTTCTATGGTTTGGATGAAAGCCATGCTGTGTTTGGGAGAGAAGGTTATTGACAAGAAGATGTTTGAGGAGTTTAGTAAGAATGATTTTTTCAATGATTTTTGATAGAGGTGATAGTATTGCAATTGGCCTGCAGTTTGAAAAATCAGTAGAGTTACCTCATCTAAAGGCATTATAAATGACTTTATCCAAAGAGCATATACCTGGTTTTCTTAAATGGAGTGGTTGATTAGGATGAAAACAGGATAAGCCAGTGGACCAGCGGCCATTTTGATGAACCTGCAAGGTAGATTATGAACAATTAAACTGTCTTTAGGTTTTTGAACTACCTTTTTGAATTAATGAGGTAAGAACGGGTTGGAATGAGAAAGATATTAAGTCTTGTTTAACTTGATTAGTAGAAATGGAGGCTGTAGAGTGGTTTAACGAGTGAGAGAACTGAATGAAATGTGTGTTTACTGATTGGCAATGTTATCAGGAAGACTGGTGGTTGATGGAGTGAGCATGGAAGTTTGACCAGAGAAGACCAGAAGAGTTTTGAGTTGAATGTGTGTTCTTGTTGGATCTTGGTGTAGTACATTTTCTGTCAGCTTTACTTTCAACTTTGGCATGGTTTCTGAGATGTTTGAAACTTTGCAAGTTTTATTTTTGTGACCATGTTCTCCAGGCTTTGTCACTCAAATTCATGTACTGCTTTGTTTTTTTGTTAACCCTTTTTGTTTTTAGTGGTGCTAAATTATGTCTTATTTAAGAATATGTTAAATTCAGAGAATGCTTCATCTAGAGAGAGTATTTTTAGTATGTTCCAGTTACATGGACTTAAGCTGGTAATGGAACTATGCTTTTGAAATGTGGAAAGGTTATGTACATGAATATATTGTGGTAGTTTCTGAATGTGGATTTGTTGTCTTATTGCAAATGTTGGGAAGTGGTCAATAATTATGTCTGTAAGGCAGCCACTAGTGGTTACTGTGCTTGGTGATGTAGTGAGAATCCAGACAATTACCCTAGTGCTGCTTTTATTAATCCTGGTAGGGGCACTGACGAATCATGTGATACCCTAGTGCTGCTTTTATTCATCTTGGTAGTGGCACTGATGAACTGCGTGACACCCTAGTGTTGCTTTTATTAATCCTGGTAGGGGCACTGATGAACTGTGTGATGCCCTAGTGCTGCTTTTATTAATCCTGGTAGGGGCAATGATGAATTGTGTGATGCCTTAGTGGTGCTTTTAGTAATCCTGGTAGGGGTACTGATGAATTGTGTGATGCCATAGTGCTGCTTTTATTAATCCTTGTAGGGGTACTGATGAATTCTGTGATGCTGCATAAGTTTAGCATGTGTGGAGGAGTGGAGTTTACCAGTTGCCAGTTTACTTTAAGGTCTCAAGAGTATGATTATTTCTTGGGGCATGTTATGAGGTAGCCAGCACAAGTTATCTTAAGTGGTGCTAGTATTATCCCCTTGTGGTATATATAGGGCTTCAATACATAAACTCTTTTCTAGGTGTGATATGAGAAACTGTGCATTGTTATTTGGGGGGTTACAAGAGTAAAGAATTATCTCAAGCATTTTTTATAGATTATGGTTACACTAATGTTTGATTTATTTTTTTCTATACATTCTGAGGACATTTTAGTCTAGTGGGAGAATTTTTTTAGTCCTTATTTCTGGTTTTAGTCAAGTTTCTCCTGTAACTGATATCTCTGGAGAGTGATAGAGATGCACGGATGCCTGTTATTTTATGTATACTTTTAAGATGCACTTAAAAAAAAAAAAAAGAGTGAGCCTGTTGTTGATTTGGGGGGAGATGATGTAGTGGAGATCAATGGTTTTGGAAACTATATTTGTTGTCTGACTGTGTTGATATTCCTGGGTCTGAGTATGTTTGGTGGAACTGATAGCATGTGCTGATGAGGGATCCAAGGGAATTTATATTTTTGTTTTGTGGGGAAATTTAATGGGTAGTGCATTGATCCTTGGCTAATGCTAGGTGTGTTTTAGAAGTGAATGTGTAATATGGAGAAAGTCAGATGAGATTTTTTTGATTGTAAGATGATGAGTTAAGACAGAAGATATGACGAGTGTATTTGTTACAAACTGATATATGTATGGTATGAATGTTTGAGCAAAATTAGGGCAGGTAGATTTAGTAGCTTGAGAGGAAGTATTTTTGCTGGAAGAAAGGCTGGGTGGGAGATTATGGGTGAGAAGCAGGAAAATAGAGAATAAGTGGGAAGATTAGAGAGGAACATGAGTGTGGAGACTTGTTTTTGAAGTGGAGGTTGTGCTGTTGAGTAATATGTAGTCAATTTGGAAAAAAATAGCCAGGTAGGTAGTGGAGGAGTTGCTAAGGTATTGTGGAGGATAAATAGTTAATGGTAAGATAGCTAAATAATATTGGGGAGAGTTTAGGTAAGTGGTTTCTGAGTTTCAAAAGGGGAGTAAAATACGCAGGCTGTGCCTACAAACAGTCTCTGTAATCAGTGTACTACCTCAGTAAACAAACTAAAATAATTAAATAAAAATAAAGAGAAGTACAGTGATGAGAGATGGTGTGTGAAAATAGAGAGAAGGGTGCTAGATACAGAAGAGAGATATTATATATGGCAAAGAGAATGATGCCTTGGAAAGTCAAAGTGTGTTACTACTTGTGCAGGTAAGAGTGGCTGGTCCAAAACCAATTTTAAAATGACTTGCAAAGTTTCAGACATCTCAGAAACCATGCCAAATTCTAAACTAAAGCCGACAGAAAACATACTACAAAAAGATCCAACAAGAACACAAATTCAGCTGTGAAACTCTGGAGAGAAAGTGATGTGAGTTATGCAGTACTAAAGGAAGCTACCTAAAATAAATGGTGAGTGTGTAGCATTAGGTGAATATGCTATTGGGTGTTTGTCTTTGTGGGTCAAGTTAGAGAGGTTTAAATGTACTGCAAGTGTTTTTTGTGTGAGAACTGAGGGTAGGGGAGCATTGTGAGCCTAAGCACAGCAAAAGCAAGCAAAGCGGATACTTTCTACATAAGCTGCCATGGAGTTTTACACACAGAAAACAATCGAACTGTGTCTGAGAGAAATGCATTGACAGTGAGATATAAATGAATGCTTCTTATAAACAGTAAGGAGACAGTGTGGGGAATGGGGGATATTTGAAAAATAAAATATACTCTGATATCATTTTCCAGGAAGGCAAGTTATTCTAGGTCAAGCACTTTAGCAGAGAAGGGTACAGAACAAGAGGTCTGTTCCAGAAATGGCATGAGCAATGGATAATTTATATTTATTATAGCCAAAGGGACAGCAATGAGCTTGTGGTGTTTAGATTAATTTAAAAATGGAGGGCCTGATTAGTATGGGCTATAGTGACCATTATGTACTGCTTATGCAACTATGTATTTCATCATTTGCAAACTTAACATACCGTATTTAAGTTATATTCAAACTACACATAAAGGGACATGTTAAAGGAAAACTTTACTGTATTCTTTTGTAGTTTAAGGAATTAAGAGTCATTGTCCCCCCCACTACTGCAGAGGTGTTAAAACTGTCATTGCACTGAGAGATCCTTGCAGAATCAATTCCTCAGAGTACAGAAGAAAACCCTGAACAAAGGCCTGCAATTTAGTTACTTTTCTGACTGTAGCTGGATAACTTCTAAGTATAGAGTAAAACAAGGTCTGAGCCAAACATAAATGAGGGTTATTAGAGACAGAAAAGAAGCAGTCCTTTAACAGATGGTAAAGAAAATAACAGTGACCCTCCCAAATCCCATTATATGTCAACGGCATGGGAATTCAAAGTTACTTCCGTATGTCTGACATGAGTCATACAAAGTATTATGCAAGCCCCATTGGTAGCCATGTTGTGGAAAACAGGCTAAAATTCCAAATAAAGCACTTAGAGTTATTTTGATGTGTTAAAATAGGTCAGGAAGAGTGAAAAAAAAAACAGTTTTTTAGTTCTAGGGTGGAGTTTTCCTTTAATCTAGTGGAATGGCCAGTGCTAGCAGGAGTGGTCACAGGTGTTGCAAGGTAGACACTGTTGTTGCTTGTACTCACATCATACCAAGCAATATTTGTGTTAATGTTTGAAAATAAAAAGTCCAAATAATGGCAGGGTTGTAATTTAGGCTCACTTAAAGGACTTGTTAGCCTTGTGGAATGGCCATTGCTAATAGGGCTAGTCCCAGGCGTTGCATGGTAGAGTGTGCTGTTGTCTGAGCTCACAACAGGTAATTTTTGTTTTATAGCTCAGAAAAAGCTGAGGCCTAATAATGGCAGGGTTGTAATTTAAGAATACAGCAGTAAAACTTTCATTGAGGAAATGGTTTCACGACATCTATCACATACTTTATGCAACTCAAGTCTGCTGCATTGTATGCCCACCAGTAGCACTTATTTTATTTTTACAGCTCTATGAACTGAAGACACACGATGACTAACAACAGTATCTTGAAACCTTACCAAAGCAGTTGTCATTTACTAATTATGAACTCTGGAAAGTATAACAATTAGAAATCAGCATTCATCACACCACATGCTCAAATATTTCCAAAAGTATATGGAACAATTTAAAATCAGAATGATAGATCAATGTGCTCACTTTCTGGGGTTTTACAATCTTTTCTTGTATTATCATGGTTATTTTGAAAGTCCAGAGATGCAGCTATATTCATAGCTTATTTCTCATGGCAGAGGTTAATGATTTCTTGATTCCAAGATATCAAAGGCCACATTCAGTTTTGCTCCTCTTTATTCTTTAAGCAGCAATAAACACTATAGATAAAATCCTGCTTAGTTATGTCTGCACTTACTGTGGTCTCACTGCTAAAGTTTGCCTCAGTTCTTGAGCCACTCAAAGTGGGTTGTTTTGAGTGTTAATTTATCAGTTACCTACAATATTATGTGAATAATGACAGTGTTTTCATCATTAAGAAAATAGGTTAACTATCATGTATTCGACAGGCAGTTGAGCCCAGCTGGGGGAGCCCCTCATTGCGAACGTTGTAATGTTGAAAAGCAACATTACTGACTGTCCAACCTTGCCCCCTTCTGGACCCATGGTAACACTTGTTCCTGGGTTCAGAAGGAGGGAGTTTTCAGTTTCAGTACACTGGAATTTGGCATTCTGACTTTCGCTGGATAGTTTTGAGCAGAAGAGCACTCCTCCTCACACCTGTGAGTCAAGTACATGATAGTAAACCAATAAAACATCAATATAATATATAATTATATGCAGCAGTATTTTAATTACCATTTTTATTTTATTATTAATTTTTTTATTTTATTATTTATTAACATTTTAGTGCATGAATGGTTTTATATATCTAGTTGGCTATCTAAGTAATCTTCCAAATCTGGAACACCTTAGGGACAAAAACTGTCTCTGGTCTTCAAAGCTGATACCAATACACTAGTAATGCCTTTAAAATGTCTCTCATTTTACGGTTCTTGAAGATTCTCTGATTTTAAAATATTTTCAAATATTTTTTGGATCACTTCTTTGCCTATCGCTCTGGACACTTCTTTAAACACCTTGACACCTCTGAAAGTATCATGTGCATTGTTGCTGTATTAGTTACCTTGAGAAATATATTTTGAACAAATGACTCCTTTCATTTTCAATACTCAGCAGGACTGAACAGCAAACAGGTTTGGCCACTCATTTCTTCAGAATGACCATTTTTCGGTTGTTTCTCACTGAAACTATGCTGAATACTTACTTTCTCTCCTTCTTCCAGCAGTGAAAGGGAGGGCTAGCATGTTCACTACATCAGAATCTTTGCATTCATGGATTCTTTTTCATTCACTATTGAATGGGATTTTTAGCATTCAGGACTCAACAAAGTGTAGACACAGGAATTTCCCCTTTTATTCTATGATCTTAAGTAACCGAGCAGGTGACAGATTGCACCTTGAATGAAGTATTTATATTTTCCAGTAAATGCTAGGTATGCAAGAGTCATTGTATGTGATTTCTTCAATATATTTTTTACAGTCTGTATTGTTCAAGCCACTTGACCATTAGATTGTGTACAGCTGAAATGTTCATTATTCCTAAAAAATTGTAAACTGCATCTTATTCTGGGATACCATGGATCAAACATTTATCCTTCATGGCTATGATTACCCATGTAATCATGCCATTTGTTAGCCACATTTCTTCTGGAAACTTCAGTCAACACAAAGTAGGCATACACTTTCTTAATACTGAAAAACATATGCCTCGGTCCATGCTGTTGTTTTCCCCAGAACAGAGTAAGATAACTTCACATTGTGATGTAAAGTATACACTGCTTAACCCTGAACTTCTTGTACAGTTTGTACAGATATCCTTGGGCAAAATATTACATCCCACATTCTTTCCATACACTTGGCTATACCTAAAGGGACTGACATTCCTGCCAACATTTCCTTCCTTAACTGATTTGGCATTATCACTAGGCACTGTCTACAAATAGTCACTGCTTTAAATGAAAATTAAGGCTGTATTTTTATCCTGATAGCAATCTTCTGTTTTAACCAATCTTTCTCATAGTGACTTCTTTACACATTTAGATTACAGATCGTTATCAGTACATTTCTGAACATCTTTAATTCGTTTCCATCAAAGGCATTTTTATTGCATCTAACTTTATTGAAATAAAGCAATGTAATCAAAAAAACAGATTGTATATGATAAAGAACAATCTAAGAACTCTACTCCAGGAAACATCATCGGCAAAGTATGAAAATAAGGACTTTCTTTAAATTTTCATGGGATCATTAAATCCCAGGTCCTGATCTACTACTCACTAAGGAAGTGCCCATAATGGAAGCATCCATTTTCCCCATGTTCAGTCCTATACAGAAATAATATAGCCTGTCACTCCTCGCTGCATTAATCAACCATGATCACTAAGCTTCTTAGAAGGCCCTTTAGCAACAACTTTTCCCTTCTGTGCATTTGTATTACACTGTGTCCTATTACCACAATTGTCAAAGATATGATTGGTCTTCTCTATAGCCATTCACTTTAAGCAAGCTAACAACTGATATTCATCCATTGCTCTTTTAAAGGAAAGCACTATTTGCTTATTGGATCTTTATACTTCTTCCAGATGTCTAAATGACAGACTCTTCCACAGGAAGGAGTAAAATACATTATTTGACATGGGCAAATTTAAATATCATATACTGGGCTCATGTTTGATATGAACTACTATTAAACTCTTCATGAGGTGACAGGTTTACTGTTAACTTTGATAAATTGTGTAATATGCATATAGGTTCAATGCTCATGTCTTAAAAATAAGTTCTCAAAAATGGCTATGAATTCATAACGTTCCTTCTGTTTATTCAGAAACTCCCATCTACTCAATAGATCACCTCGTAGCCAAAAGAGATGTTTCCAACATATAGTTCTATGAGATATTGTAAGGAATACTGCAGTTCCAGCTTTCTGAAAAAAAATATGCAGCAGTCAGAAAGACATTCACTGGAAATTGAAGAGCAATTCATTCTTTAAGGCTTCTCCTAGCTAGTGCCATTAAAGGTAATGAAAATATTGTCATGCAGCATGTCCATCATTCCTTCTTAATCTTAGGTCGACTCTATAAGATGTCTCCTTCCCTAACCCCATACCGTTAGCGATGCCCTTCTTCCAAAGTAAAAATATTTCTGAATAAATTTACTACATGTTCAAACCTCGAGAAAGTCTGGGACCATATTCATTCGTGTAATATGCAGTAAGCCTGAGTTCATAATTCATTCTATCACATACTGTGACTGAATAATGGTCATATTCCCAGGCAGATTTACATACATTAAGTCACACTATTCCAAGCCATCTTAACAGCAGCACACAAAGAATAAGGAAAAGGAAATGCATTAATGCATTTGTTAAAGAGGTAAACGGGTCGGTCTTGGAAGCTTCTTCAGCCACAACCTGGTCACACAGACATATTTACAATATATTATTGAGAAGTAAGATGCAATGGCAGCGCTGTATGTCATTTACAATAAATATTTATACAAAAGTAAATTACGGTTCATACGTGCTAAATAGCTATGTACAATAAAAGTTAAAGTTATACAGAAGAAAGAGATGAAGCTGTCTGCATATGCACAAGGAGGGCTAATCTCAAGTTTGATTCAATTTAACTCTGTCTGTAGAAAAAAGAAGGTAAAACAACAGCACCTTAACATGGATCTTAATAGACGCACAGCATTTGAGACCAGTTATTCTATGCTATCCCTGAAAACATGGCTGACCATCATAAAGAGGGACAACTTGAAGAGAAAATACGCTATATCCAGAGTGCAATGCACTTCCAAGGTTCTGTTATTGGTCTCCCAAAAACTTGTCATATAGTTTCAGGGATTTTCACTAATCACTACGATACAAGGTTTTCATACCTTTACTCTGCCCTTCTTACTACCTCTTCAAAATAAAGAAAGGTGTCACACAGGGGAAATAATAATTTATGTGTTACTCAGTATAACACTGTGGAATGCTTAATACATGAGCAACATCCTGGTTCAAATACTTTCATGTACTTAACCAAGGATGACATCCCCCTTCTTAATTTTACTCTCCATGCCTTTCTGTTTAAAAAGGGGGGTTTAGGTGGTACATCACACCTGTGAAATACAAATATATACATTGATTAATCACTTATTTGTAAGCTTTTTAATGAGGAACCCAATGCATTATTTCTTCCATATGGAAAATAGTTATAGTAATATATTTTATATTATTTAGTTATAATAGAAGCATATGTTATCCTCATTTCATTAATCCAGAACCAATTATTTTGAAATTTTATTTATATATATATATATACACACACACTTTCTGACAGGGAAATGGTTTAACATAATGCATGCGCTAGAAAAATAAGAAAAAAGCCTTTACTTTTGTCTTGTAAATGTCTTCAGAGAAAATATGTGAAAAATCAGAAAACTCAGAATAAGCACTGTACTGTTGTAAACAGAAGCTTTTAAGCTAGTAGATCTTTATTTATTTATTAATTATGCCACTCTAAGCTGCCTGCAGAACTCAATTCCCAGCAGTGCAGGAGCTGTATATTAATCTACTGAAGAATGCTTTTAATGGTCAGACTTATTTAATAGCAAGGAAACATTTAATTTGCTCTGACTTTAATGCCTTCCCAATTTGGATAATGGATTGATGAGCACTGAAAGAGCACCACAGCTGAATAATTTCATCCAGACACTACTCAATAAAGAAGATTTTTTGCGTTGCCATTTCGATATCGCCTTTTGTCCACATTATTACTGATCAGCACTTTAATAAAGAATATCTTGAGTCATGTGGGGAAAAGTGCAATTTCTGGTTAATGGTACATTTTTAAGCTTCAAAGTATGCCCATAGGCTGTACCATGAATTAACCCTTTATTTTGTATCTCTTCTAAATTTATAGAATGTGAATTCAAAGCAGTTTGAACTTTGATCATTTGAATGATTACAGCATATTCTTATTTAATCAGTGAGCAGTTTACATGCACCAAATATGTGCTCAAATTTAAGATAGTGTAAAATAAACTAAAACAATTCTTTGGTTTTAGTACATTGTTTATGCAAGTAATTCACACAGGTAAAATGTTTTAGAAGCACAAGGGCAAAATAGGTGCTTTATTCATTCGCTGCATTAAAAGTCTTTTTACTTATAGTTTACATTTCAAGTACAATATTTAACCAGTTATGAGTAAAAGGCAATTCCAAATCATAATCTTGGTTGAGAAAGAAATACATATCCCTGTAGGACTTTAACCTAAGATATCTCTGTATACATTTGAGGTATTCAAGCCTTCTGAGATCTGTGAAAAAACGAATAGCAATGCTGCATTGTTTGACAAACTTGGTCAACTATGTAGAGCCCTGTAATGCACACAAACTTGCTGTCACAATCAAATATGTTCTGACCTCTCCCCCAAAGTGATGCTGGTGAGTTCTTACCAATGGCAGCTCACAGAGCAAACAAATACCTTCATTAAATAATATGCTAATGATCCCTTGTCGATTGTCATGTATAGGGGGGCAGCAGCACATTGGCACAATGTAGCTTAGGAAGGTATATTTCACTTGACTAGGAGGTCCGACAGCTGCTTAGGAGAGTACAAGACACCACTGTGCTAAAGTACAAATTGCTTCACCACATGCCAAGCACAGGGACACCTAGTACTTTGTGGTGCACTAGGCAACCCTACGAACCATTCAAGAAACTAGGGTGGCATTTATGCACTGTCATGTACTACACGGATCTTGTCCAAACTGGCATATATGATATAGTGTGCAAGATGCATTTACGTGTTTGCTTATTTGCACACTATGTCTATGAACACCAGGGCCTGTCTCTTTATGAAGAAGCAAAAAATTATGTATATAGGACAGTGTTTCTCGAAAGGTAAGGACAGCCTTCCTAGGAAGACTCAGTCCACTTTTTTGTGTAGGGATAGGGACTAAGCAAACCTGATGATGCCATTTTTTTAAATACAGTAAGTCTAAATATAGAAGTATATCAGCCATTCAGTGAGCATAACTTTAAAACAATAGTAAATGAATAGTGTGATAAGTTGAATCTTTCAAATTTCATGCATGTATGTGGTTTTGTGAGGTTTGCTTCTGTATAATACAGTATATGATCTATTTGTATGGAAACCCAAAGTACTTTGTGATATTTATGGAAAGTCAAAAGACTACTCTGTGGTTTTACAGAGGCTCGGTGTGATGAAGTTTGAGAATATATGGCATAAGGTATAAAAATTTATGGGGTATGAGTGATGTGAGGCAAGTGTACTGGCACTCTAAAGAAGGAGTGAGCATTCCAGTAGTAGTAGTAATTTAATAGAATTCAAAAAAGGTCAGAATAAAATGGTAAAGAAAATGAGAGACCTAAACAGAGAACTGGTATATGATAGCATTTGTGCCATAAAATGAGGTGGGATAAACAACAAGTAGGTAATGTGATTATTTATAACTCAGTAATACGTCAGTCACAGAATCAGACCATTAAAAGTAAGATTTACTGAAATGACAACTGCCTGAAAAATCAAAGTTTCCAGAAGTACTTCTAAACCACAAGAGTGCTAGGTGTGCACAGTTTCCTCTGTCATAAAAATAGATATAATGTATTTCATGTTACAATGACCTAGGAGAACACCACCCTAGAAGTCCATTTAAGATCATTTTTAATTTATCTTAAATGGACTCAAGGGTGTTCTTCTGGAAGTTGGAATATGGTTGAAAATAGAAGCCTTTTGGTTGACAAGTTGTTTGATACAGTTAATGTTATTTGGAGCATGATGATCTGCTACAAAGACCCACCCCTGGCCAAATATGCATGTGAGTATTTTTTTTAAATCAAAGCATCATACATATAAATTACTGTGTTTATTAGGTAGGAATATATATTTATCTAGCAAGCCGCCTCATCTAAGTTTAAAATTAATTTGAGTTATTCTTGGAATGCTAATAATAACTGCATGAGTACTTACTAAATATAGGCTCATAGTTGTATACTAGGCTGACCATAGTGGATCCTTTTAAAGCCTAGCCATGCTTTCCAAATCTGACAAGTTTTGGTACCCTACAATTATTTTAAGGGCTATGTGTAGGCTTAGGCTTGGGTAATCAAGCATTTACAGACTGACTCTGTCTACTAGAGAGTGCCAAATCAAGGCTAAATTTCTGATTCTCCATCCACTAGTCCAACTTACACTTGAATTGGGGTAAGGAAGAACTCTGCTTCACATGGATGGGAAGCCTGTTCCAGAGAAGGGATAGCATCTGAGACATATACCTTTCCCTCCAGCATGTGCTATTTATGTTGCAGATGAGATTTACGTCCCTAGCCAATATAATTCTGATGCTATTTGTTTTGTTGATAAGCAGCCAATCCATCAGAGCAGGATCTGGGGGTGCCTGGTAGGCAAGGCATAGATTGCCTCTCAGCAGTCTGCTTTAGACAGAGTGCACATGTATCGCTTTGAGGTGACTCATGTAGGACAAGTCATTTATGTCCTATATTCTTTTTGAAAGGAACCTCTGTGAACAATGCAGTTGTTGAGTATGCCTGTTTAGATACAAATCGAAGGGGGCATTGTACTTAGTGACTGGTCTGATGAGAGCCGAATACAGTGAAATGATGGCATCCTTGGAAATAGATGACATGCCCGTATTTATAAGTTGTGCAATGTAGAATGATTTGCTTACTACTTTAGCCATATGATAGTCAAAGACCAGGTTACTGTCTAAATGTGTTTCCAAATTCCTGACAACTGGGTCTACTCAGAAATGTATTATCAATGTGGAAGTTTCCAGGGTAGCCATCTTCTCAAATGATACTATTATGCATTTCTTGGCATTGTGTTTTAGATCTTGGCTCTGACACCAGTTATTTGTCTGTGTCAGGCCTCCTTGAAGGGTATTTGTGGCTTGGGGGGATTCTGTGACTGCACCTATTTTGCAATCATCTGCAATCTTGGTCAGCCAGAGGCCCTTGATGTTGGCCTAAACTTTACAGAAGTAGATGTCAAAAAGGAGTGGACCCATCACAGAGGCCTGGGAGACTCCACCAGTGATCTGTCTCTTTATGGAGGTGGACAACCCTATCCTAATTTCTTATGTCTTATCTGTGAGCTGGCTGCTTATCCAGCAGATGGCATAGGGGTTTATACCTATTTTCATGGGTTTGTCTACAACGCCTGGGACCCCATGTTGAATGTCTTGGCCAGGTCAAGGCTGGAAGCATGCACCATTTTGCCCTCATCCTTTACTGACCTTCTCAAAGAAGTCCACTAGGTTGAGTAGGCATGACCTGCCCTTGACAGAAACAAACTGGGTTGGATTCCCTGTCTTAAAGTTTCCTTTGTCATTGTTTATCATTTCCATAATTCTTCTTTCCATGGTTTTGCATATTAGACTAGTCAGACTTATGGGTCTGTACATGGCCCAGCCTTATGTACAGGGATGACAGCTGTAGTCCTCCATTTGCTTGGCACAAATCCTGTCTGCAGGGTATGGTTCAATAGTGATTATAGTGGTCCAGATAGGTCATGTTTCATGCTATTTAGAAAGCATTCTGGGATATTATTGGGGCCCATCAATGTGGTGGTTTTGGCCTTGGAAAACGCACTGAGGACCTGTTCCCTTTTGATAGTTGGGGGAGTTATGTTCAACGGTCTTTTCTAAGGGCTGTTTGTGTGTGGGGGGAGGGGGTAAAATTGGAGCTGAATTTGTTGGCCAGTAGATTTGCTACATCTTTGGGCTGAATGAAGGTAAATCCATTTGCAGACATAGCTGAAGAAAGCCTTATGATTGTCTTTGGCCTGAGAGGCTATTTTTACTTTAAATTTGGATTTTGTAGACTTCTTTAGCTCTCTGGGTGCTTGTTTAGATTGAAGAGGGAGTTTCTTTTATCTTGCTGAGCTTTACACTTCCTAATTTCTATGATGATTGTTTCCCTTTTGTTATACAACTACTGATGTTGGGATTTCACCAGAGTGGCTTGTTTTTTTTTGAGTTTGTCCTGTGCTTATTTGTGGTAGGTACCAGCTATTTTTATGCAGCTATTAACAAGATTGTACAGAGTTACTGTGAATGATTCCACATTTTCTTGGTATCCTCAGGTTTGAGGGGCTTGAAAGTTTGTCAGGAAGTCATTTAATAGTTGGAAGTTTGTATTAGAATAATCCCTAAAAGTACTAGGAGTAGCCTGGGTCCTGTGTTTTGCTGTTATTTCAGAAGAGACAGTTTTATGGTCCGGCATTGGAGGACATTACTGTGGAGGGTACAATATTCTCCCATGTTTGTGATGTCCAGATCCAGGATGCTAGCACCACTAGTGAGCACATGTATTAGATGATCTAGGGTGTTTGTGTTTAGAAAGTCCAGGAATTTCTGGCCTGCATGCATGGTGTTGTGTAAGAGTCTCAGTTTATAGAGGGGTAGTTAAAGGTGCCCATAAGTATGGTAGTGGGTTGAATAGGGAGCGCCTATAGTATATTTATGTATATGTTATGGGTTTCCTGGGTCATAGAGGGAGACAAATAACTTGCAAGAATATAGTATAAAACTTTGCCTATGGTAATTTGATGTGGAGAAGCTCAAGCACGTCATGCTGTTTGACCAGCCTCCTGGTGCATTTGTTTTTGATACAAATCAAGACATTTTTAGTCCTTTCCTGTGCAGTAGCTGGTTTAAATGTGATGAACAATTTCCTATGGTTTCTTCTGCCATCCTGGTTGATATGGCCATCCTGAGACACTGTAGCAACTGCCTCATGTACATGGACAACCATCTAATACTACCACCTAGGAACACAAATCATGAGAGATGCAATTACATAAAGAAGCTGCAGTCTATGCTCTCTCCCTCACAAGCCAGTATATCTGGTACTGAGAAGGTTGTCAACACAATCACTACACCTCAAACACCACCCACAACTACACAACACACACTCACATATGCGGAGGTTCTCAACATATACAAACCCAAAGGAGACCTCAGAGGCAAAAACACATGAGAACTCCACAACCCTCCATACCACATACCATGCATAGTTCACACACCAGTGTCTCGCAACAACTAAGTCCTAACCATAAACCCAACATATTAGTCATTGCTGACTCCATTGTGAGATACACAGATGTGCCTCTCACCAGGCTGGATAAGGAGAAAGTCATGGTTAGTTGTTTATCAGGTGCCAGAATCCACCATATCATACACTCTCTTAACAACAGGTACTGTTATGACTCTGTCAAAGTCCATGTTGGCGTGAATGACTTGAGACGTACCACCCTGGACTATATGAAGAGAGAGATGACTGAGCTCACTGAATATGTGTCCCAGGCAGGTATGTCCCTAGCCTTAAGCAGCATTCTACTGTCACCCAGAATGATGCCGCAATAAAAAAAGAAAATTATTAACTTTAACAATTGGTTTAGTTTCTGGTGTCATTCCAGGGGGATCCAGTGCCTGACAGTCTGGGAAGATATGATTGACAGACCATGATGCTTTGCTAGAGATGGCCTGCATCTGTCTCACTTGGGCTTCAGGCTTCTGGCAAAGGCCTTTGCCTCCCCATAGTGCCTTTTTTAGGAAAAAATCATGAGGTCGATACTACCAACATAAAAATTTCAACAAAATGCAAATTAAAGGTCATACTGCTAAACGCTAGGAGTCTAAACATGAAACTGCACTCATTGCAAGCATTCTTAACCCTGGAAGATGCTGACATTTGTGCAGTCACAAAATCCTGGTTCAAAGCTGTGGAGAGCACTCCAGCCTTACCTGGTTCCCCATCCTATCATACATCCAGACCCCAAAATGTGGGCAGCAAAGCCATAGGAGGTGGAGTTTGAATATATATTAAAGACACACACCTCCTGGCTGGTCAAACAATATGATGCACAGGAGACACTCCAGGTGTAGTTAACCACTGACAAGACCCCTGTCCAAATTATAACTAGCTAAAAGCCCCCAAATTTGACTCAAGATGCCCACTCCACCTATCTGGACCTCTTCAAATCTATCAAGATTCAACCCTTTTCCCTGATCCTGGGTGTCTTTAATTACCCAATCAGAGATTCCTTGATTTTATCAATACAAATACCTTGGAACAGCTAGTTGATACCCCACAAGAGGTGATAATATCTTGGACTTGGTATTAACCAACATGAGTAACCACTGCAGCACCCCTATGGTATCATCCTCCCTGCTAAGAACCATAAAGTTGTCACTTTCGAAGTCACCATCTCCCCTAACCCCCCCCCCCCCCCCAGCTAGGGTCAAACAAAAAAACTTCTCCAAAGTTGATTACAACCTCCTGAGGGATGGTATAAGCAGCTTCACAGCCCCCACCCCCACTGCAGGAACTGGCACCAATGTACAAATCTACACCAAAGTACTATACAAGCATTTATATAGGTGCATGGAATCAGGAATACCTGACAGGACAAAATCATCTCCCGCAAGGAAGAGTAAACCTGTCTGGTGGACATCTGCAATAAATAAACTATATAACAAAAGGAAAACAATTGTCATCCAGGACCAAGGAGGAGCAGGTGCCCAATTGGAAGCAATCTCTCCTTAGCCTGAACAAGCAAATAAGAGCTCTAGTGAAATCCTCTAAAGCCAACTTTGAGTCCAAATTGGCCACATATACTAGAGACAGTCATAAGGCCTTCTTCATATATGTCCGCAATCTCAAAGGAAGCATCCAGATCTGCTCAGAACTGGTGGTCAGGGACACCACATACACAAATGCTGTAGATATAGCCAATCTACTGGCTGACAGATTCAGTGAAAACTTCTCCCCTCTGCCCCCCCCCCCCGATAAGTAAATCAGGACATCTCCAGTACCTGCCCCCCACCCCTTATCTCTACGGAACAGGTCATCACTGCCCTCTCAAAGGCAAAAATTACAGCCACCATGGGACCCCATAACATCCCAGGCTGCATCCTACATGAACTCAGGCATGAACTTGCAGCACCATTAGGCACCCTGTTCAACCAAATCCTTTGTACCAGCTTTGTCCCAGCTGAGTGGAGGACAGCCACTGTCATCCCTTTACACAAAGGTGGAGCGTCCACCGATCCAGGAAATTATAGACCCATCAGCCTAACTAGCCTGATCTGCAAGGCCATGGAATGGATTATCATGGACCTCATTAACAGGGACATTGGCAAGCTCTAAACACTTGACCCCACACAATTTGGCTTTGACAAGGGGAGGTCAAATCTGTTAAATTTGGTTGACTTCTTTGAGACAGTCACCAAAGCCATGGACGAGGGAAAGATAGTGCACACCACCTACCTTGACCTGGCCAAAAGCCTTCGACACTCTTCCCCACTCAGGCATAGTGGATAAACCCTCTCAACTAGGCATCAATCCATATGTTACCAGATGGGTAGCAAACTGGCTCAATGACAGAACCCACCTAATCAAAATAGGGGAAGCCACCTCAAGCAGTAGACCCGTAACAAGCAGCATACCCCAGGGATTGGTCTTGGGGCCTCTGTTATTTGGGATATACTTCTCTGAGGTGAAGCCCAAAACCAGTGGGCTATGGCTGACCAAGTCAGCAGATGACTGCAAGCTGGGTGCAGTCATCAATTCCCCAAGTGATGTAGACGTCCTCCAAGAGAGTTTCACCCAAACAAATGACTGGGGCCAGAAACATGGCCTCAAGCTGAATGCCAAAAAATGCATCATCATCCCCTTTCGGGAGAGTGATGTCCCCACATATCACATTAATAACAATGTCTTAAGTACACAATCAGTAATGAGGGATTTGGGCACCCAGGTTGATAGCAACCTGACTTTTGACCACTATGTTGCTTCCGTTGTACCGAAAGCTTTCTACATGGCCCACCTCATAAGTAAGGGTATCTCATCCAGGGACAAAGAGGTCATAAGATCCCTGTATCCTTCCCTTATAAGGCTAATTATTGAGTACAATGCCCCCTTCAACATGTACCTTGCAAAGCATATGCAGCAGTTGGAGAGACCACAGATTTTCCTCACCAGAAGAATCCAGGGCCTCAAACACCTACCCTACACAGATAGGCTAAAAGCCCTGTCCCTCTATTCAGTTTCATACAGACTCCTCAGTGGTGACCTCTGTCTGGCATACAAAGCAATCTCAGACCCCGCCTTGATTGGACTGCTGCATATCCACTAATCAAGCTCCACTGGAGCAACCCATACATGCAACTTCAACCTGGTCTGTGATATCAATAGGACTTGGCAGGACAGATTTGTGTCCCAGAGACTCCCCCATCCGTGCAATAAACTCCCTCTCCATGTCAAGCAGAGTATCTCATTATTCCTGTTTAAGCGCAACCTGGATAACTGGACAGGAAACGAAAGTACACTCCTGGGATTCCACGTGTCCCTCCTGAAAAGGAGCATCAGGTGCTGACTTGTCTAAACATGGGCTTAACTCTTGCCTAGGCTTATAACAGCCTCAGAGCCAATAGCCTAGTAACCTCCTATGATCCTATGAAGGTATTATAGCCTTGCACTGCCAGGATGCTCTCTATGGCTTTAAACCATGTCTTGGTAACTGCACACATGTCTGCTTTCTCCAAGATAAGGAGTGCTTGCAGGGAGTGGAAATTCTTGTGTAGGCTCCTTACAATGTAGAGTAGCACCTTTACATTTTCTTGGCCTAGTTTGCTATGTTGGAAGGTTTGTCTGGTTGGCATTGCCTAAAAAAGGCACTATTAGGACAGACAATGTTTTAGCCAACATTCAAAAGCCTAGAGGGGACAGGTGCAGACCATCCCAGGCAAAGCATCATGGTCTGTCAACCATATCTTTCTTTGCTGATAAGTATTGTTCCCCCTTTGAATGACAACAAAAACAAAGACAATTATTAAAGTCAATTACCTTCTCTTCATATTTTTGCATCATTCTTGGAGAAGATAGAATGTTGCTCAATGCTAAGCTCACACTGGCTTGGAACACAGAGGTCCACTCGCCATGCATTTAAGACATATTTCTACTCTGTTACTGTTTGTATCCAAAAAGATGAATGTCATGATTCATTTAACCACAATGTATTGAATCATGAGAGCTGACAGTACACTTTTAGGGGACTTTTCCTTTTTTCTCCTTTGTATTATGACCATAAATTTGGTATAATTGAATACTAGTCCTCCCTTGTTTTTTTCACATTCGTTGTTTAGTTTGAATGTGTAGAAGGCATTGTAGCCATGCATGGCCAGTGTACTCTCTGGGGCTTTGTACCACGTCTCTGTAACTACGCAGACATCAGCAAAAATTTGTGTGTGTGTGTGTTTTTTATGGTTCTTGAGTTAAGCTTTTTGGAAACCCTCTGCACCTCCCACTCTTTCAAATATGTTTTCTAGAAAAGTATAGCTTGATTTATGTCACTCGAACGTTGATAAACCTGCTATCAGAGAGTCCGCTAACTCATAAGCACCTTAAACTGCTTATTTGCAGTGCTGTTTGATGAGTTAACAGCTTGAGTAAGTGTTTGCTTACTCTAAGTTATACAAGTTTGTACATATTCCTACTAAAATCAATTTTGGGTGATCCCTTCCTTGGTTAGTGCACTCCAGAGACAGAGAGACATATTCTGCATTTCCTGTTAGCAATCACTTTATTCATTTTTTTATACTTTTTTATTCCCACTGCAGCTATCTGCCATTGGTCTTGTCTTGTACAACTGTAGTTTGAGCTTGGATAATACAAGAAATTAACTATAACCCCCACACACACACACGCGCACGCACACACATGCACGCACGCACACACGCGCACACACACACACACACACACACAAATCTATACATACCTATCTAGTTTCAGGACAGTGCATTAATACAGTGTAATACACTGGAGTGAGTCACTGACACCTAGAGCAAATCCTTTGGAATCTGGTCACTGGTGAAAGCCTGGTTTATACTTAGGCCTTACACTGAAGTAGGTCACTTCTATCAAGAGAAAGTCTTTCAGAATCTAGCCCTATGTATTTGTGTGGGAATAATTTTATGAATTATTCACAGAATTATTTTATTTAAGATGCTAATGAAAAAAGGAATAAATAGAAGCTCATTACTCAGAGTAAAAATGCTGAAATGCTCACTACTCAGAGTAAGAATGTTGAAATAAATATTACCCCTGAAGTATCTATAGTGTCGATGTCATGGCTATCAGGGCATTAAATGAAGCAGTTGGAAGACTTTGACAGGTAGTAGTATAATTTCAATGGTGGCAAGTGAACAGTCCAGGTTTTTTAGTAGTAACTGAAATAATTTCCCAGGTATTTCTCTAGCCCTAAGCAGCATTCTTCCCTCAGGATGATGCCACAATACAAACAAAAAATGATTGACTTCAACAATTGGCTTAGCTTCTGGTGTCAATCCGGGGGGGGGGGTCCAGTATCTAACATCCTGGGATAATATGGTTGACAGACCACATCGCTTTGCCAGACATGGTCTTTACCTGTCATCTGTAGGCTTTAGGATGTTAGCAAAAATACTTGCCTCCCCCATAGTGCCTTTTTAGGCAATGTCATTAAGAACAAAATTTGCAATGTAATATATCCTCCAGATATAATCTCAGGGTTATGCTGCTTAATGCTAGGAGTCTAAATTAGAAACTACACTCACTTGAAGCACTTCTCACCCTGGAAGATGCTGATGTCTGCGTAGTTACAGAGACGTGGTTCAAAGCCCCAGAGAGTACCCTGGCCATGCATGGCTACAATACCTTCCACACATTCAAACTAAACAACGAATGTGAAAAAAACAAGGGAGGACGAGTATTCATTTTCATTACAGTCATGTACACCTCTAGATTGGTTAAACAGCATGACTCCGTAGAGTTACTCCAGCTCCAAACAACTGTAATAAAGATCCCCCTCCATGTCATTGTTAGCTATAGGTCCCCCACCATGAACCACAAAAACCACACAGCCTACCTGGACCTACATGAGTCACTCTCACTACAGCCAAATACCCTGGTGACTCCTTCCATTGATTGGGTAACACGTAGTCGCACACATGATCTTGCCCAAAGGACTTGTTAACACAAATGCTCTGGAGCAGATAATCAGCACCCCCAGGAGGAGTTCTAACATCCTTGACATAGTGTTCACCAGCATGGGGGATCGCTGCACCAACCCATGTGTGGGGCCCTTCCTGGTAAAGTCCAATCATACATCAGTCTCATGTGAAGTAATGATCGTACCTACCCCACCCTCAGGAGCAAAAAGGTTAAAAAATTTCTCTAAAGCAAACTATAGCCTACTGAGCGATGGCATCAATAGTTTCAGACCCCCCCCTGCCAACATTAACAGCAATGACCCCTATACTGAGGTGTACACAAATGCCCTGTATAAACACATATATAAATGTATAGACTCAGCTGTACTGGAACAGATCAAACCAAGATCCTCATGAAAAAATATGCCACCCTGGTGGACATCCAGCATAAATAGGTTATACAATAATAGAAAGAAACTGTTGTCAAAAAACAAGAGGGAATGAGCACAGCAAAGGAAGAACTCCCTCCAAAGCATAAACAAGCAGATTAGACATATTGTAAAGTCTCCTAATGCTGATTATGAAACTAAATTAGCATCCCCAGCTAAGGTAAACTTTAGCTACATGCAAAATCTAAAAAGGAAAGCCAAGCTTTGGGCCAAACTAGCTGTGGACAGTACCACTTATACTGAACCTGAGGATGTTGCCAAACTACAAAAACCTCACTCCCCATCCCCATCAATTATACCCCATAACATACCTGTCACCAGTCCTCTGTCTAGTATCTCCAGAGAGCAGGACAAAGCTGCCCTCTCCAAGGCCAAAAATACAGCTTCTATGGGACCGGAAAACATCCCAGGCTGTTTATTAAATGGTCTACAACAGGAGTTAGCGGAACCACTGAGTACACTCTTCAATCTCAGTCTAAGCACTGGCATTGTCCCAGCTGAGTGGAAAACAGCAACTGTTAATCCACTTGCACAAAGAGGCTCCCTCAACCAACCCCAGGAACTATAAACCCATAAGCCTAACCAGCCTTATCTGCATGGCCATGGAGCGAATCATCATGGATCTTAACAAGGATATAGGTGACCTTCATACTCTTGGCTCGATCCAGTTTGGCTTCATTAAGGGCAGATGTTAACTGCCAAACCTGGTGGACTTCTTCAAGAATGTCACCAAGGCCCTGGATGAAAGCAAAATAATTCATACTACCTATCTCGACCAAGTCAAGGCCTTTAACATAATCCCTCACTCAGGCATCATTGAGAAACTCACCCAGCTGGAGATTAACCCTTCCATCACTAGATGGGTTGCCAACTGGCTCACAACTAGAACACATATAGTCAAAACTGAGGATGCCAACTCTACTAGCAGACCTGTTACCAGTGGTGTTCCACAAGGATTTGTGCTAGGCCCCTCTGTTTGGTATCTATTTTTCAGAAGTCCAGGCAAAAACAGATGGTCTATGGTTTACAAAGTTTGCTGATGACTGCAAACTGGGTGCCATCATCGAATCCTGCAAAGATGTCAACATACTACAAAATGGGCTTACACAGATAAATGATTTGTGTTAAAGTCACTGACTTAAACTAAATGCAAAACAATGCATTATCATCCCTTTCGGCAAAGGAGAACCCCCTGCTAATTACACCATTAATAATATTCCCCTAAGTTCAAACCCAGTGGTGAGAGATTTAGGAACACAAGTTGATAGCAGCCTTAATTTTGATCTTCAGGTGTCCACAGTACAGGAAGGCCTTTTACATGCACATCTCATATGTAAGGGTATAGCATCCAAAGCTAAGGAGGTTATGACTCCCCTGTACTCGGCTCCCATCAGACCAATAATAGAGTACAATGTTCCCTTTTGTATGTACCTCACTAGACATCTGCAGCAACTGGAGAGACCTCAGAGGTTTCTCACCAAGAAAATTCAGGGCCTACAACACATGACCTACACAGACAGACTGAAGGCCCTATCACTTTATTCAGTACTGTATAGAATGCTTAAAGGCGACTGGTGCCTGGCCTACAGAACAGTCTCAGACCATGCCTTGATGAAGCTGCTGCACATCCGTAAATCCAATGGCACAAGATTCACTCAGTCTAGGGATATTAATGTAGCCTGTGATATTAACAGGACATGCTGGAGATATATATATATATATATATATATATATATATGCCTCCCAGAGGTTGCCACTCCTCTAGAACAAACTCCAAAGTCATGTAAAACAGAGCTTCTCAATGACCCTATGTAAGTGCAACCTAGACAATTGGATGGGAAACCATAAATTTACATTGAGGGATTCTCCTATGTCCCTCTTAGGGGCAGTCAGTGCTGATCTTAGATTCACATGCATAGACTATATATGTTGGTCCATAAGGGAACAATGGTATAACATGGCCTTAGGTCCAATAGCCTTGTAACCTCCTAATGATCCTATGAATTTCAAATAGATTTTGGAAAAAGGATGCAATGCTTTGAAATTAATGGTACAGTAGCCTCATTACAAAACAGAGGAAGTATATTTTACTGTGGCCTTTGTGGGGTGTGTATATTTTTTATGACAAGTTTCTACTCAGGTGGGAGGTTGGCATAATGGCTAAGGTGTTTGCCTTATAAACCATAGGTGCAGGTTTGATTCTCACATGGGGCAATTGGCTAGGCTTAAAATGGCTCACAAAGGCAGTTAGCCAAGTACTAATCTATGAACCTACTATTTAAACCAATTAAAAAGGATTAACTTATGCTAATATACGGTACGATGCATCTAATACAGATAATGAGCTTTATGCAGATTCTTGCATAACTTGATTCCTTTTACAGAGGTAAGACAGTTTAGGAGACCAATACAGATGAAGTTATATTGTATAAATATAAGAAAAAGGAGGAAATATAATTATTTTTACAAACACTCTGTAGTATGTAAAACGTTTTTGTGGAGATTTGGATCTGAAATTGGAAAGGAGGGAATTGTAGTGGCAGATAAAGGTGTCTGCAGACACCCCTCCCAGTTTTAATGAATAATTAAAAGCCAGGAAACTTGAATAATATATAAATGAGTTATACTTGATTATTTTAAGGAATGCTAATGTTTTATATATTATATTTAGGAAATTTGATTTTTAAGTGTTTGTGTGTATATATGCCATATTCACATTGAATGAGGGTGACAGTAGTGATGTCATTTGTGATTAAATAAGGATTGTGTCAGATGGGTTTTCTTGGATGAAGAAGTCCACAAAAATGACCATGTTTTATTTATTCTGCTGTTTTGTGCTTTATTGCTGTGTGTCTGTATGTGTGTGTTTGTGTATATATATATATATATATATATATATATATATATATATATATATATATATAGGGTCTATATTAGAACATTGAAGTTTTAAAATATCGACCCCTATTCAGCGAACGCTGACAATACCGAACAAGCAGAACAGCAAATTTTTTTCCCAGGGAAAAAAGTCACTGTTCCGACACACACACACACAACACAAGCACACCAAACAAACAGCAATCCACACACATACACTAATCCTACATCTAACCCTACTCTAAACTGTACAAACACTACTATCTATCCACTTACCTTAACCCAAACCCTAACCCTAAGGTCTGTCACTATCGCACACTCACCTCACCCGCGCCCTAACCCTAACTCACCTACCCCGCCCTAACCCTCACGTCCACACAATCGTATACTTACCTGACCTGTGCCCTAACCCTAACTCACCTAACCCGCACCCTAACCTCACGTCCACACAATCGCACACTTACCTGATCCCGACCCGTAACTTTCCACCGCAGTGCTAAAAATAGCGAAGCCACATAAGCAGCCAACCAAATTCCTTCCCTAGGAAGAAATTCGGTGTTCCGCAGCTTCGCTACTTTCAGTGTTTGCTGAATAGGGGTCGATATTAGAACATTCAAAGTTTTAAAACTTCAATGTTCTAATACAGACCCATATATATATATATATATATATATATATATATATATATATATATAGGCATGTCTATATATATGCATGTGTGCGGAGAGTAACTCTAAATGAACAAACATTTATAACAATGAATGTCTGCAATGCTGACAGAAGTGAATGAATAGTCATAGGATCACATGGCATTACATCAACAGAGTCAGGGTGCAGCAGGAAATGGGAGTTTGACCTTTCTCCACTGTTCTGCAATCTCGGAGTTGGTATATATAATTAACAGGGATGGAGGGGACAGATCTTCCACATAGGAGGTGCCCCCTCAAACAAAAAAAAAACAGCTTTGCATTTTCAGTTTTTTTTTTTTTTAATTTTGATCTTCTAATATCACTGCCTTATCATTCAATATTGTGTTTCTTCAGTATTTTCAAATACATGTATACAAATATATTGAGAGAAATAGATAAATACAGAGAGATAGAAAGAGAGGGAGAGAAAGATATAAACAACAGTAAGAGCACTTACTATAACAATAGCTTATTGAGGAGTGGCCATTGTAACAGAAATTCATAATATTTGGATTTTACTTACTTTATCTGTCTTCATTTCCCAGCCAGAAATTTCACCAGTTTTTACACAGTCCCTACTAAGACCAGAGGTAGTTCTTGAGTCATCATTACTTTGAACTTGGCTGGTGCCTAAGGCTCCCATATAAAGTCAGCACTGCTACATCCTTACTTCAGTTCTTCAAATCTCAAAAAGACGCAAAAAGTCCTCAGAGGGACTTGTAACTTGTAACTGGAGCAGGACATTCTTTTAACAATTAACTTCCTGTGTTCTTTTTGTAAGGAACCTCTATAGATGTTCCAGTTGCTGCATGTATCTGGTCAGGTGCATACCAAAGAGGGCATCATAGGTTCATAGGTGTGTACTAGGCTAATGGCCCTGGGGCCTTTACAAGCCAAGCCCATAGGATTACCCTGGCATCATGCCACCCAACCTTAGTTCTTAATGTCTCTGTCGAGTAAAGCCGCTGGAGTGATTCCTGGGGTAAATTTTCCATCCACTAATCAAGATTTCTCTTGAAGAGAGCCAGTGAGGGCAATGCTTGACATGTATGGGGAGTCTATTCCATAGCATGGGCAGTCTCTGGGTTATGAACCTGTCCCTCCAGCATGTTCTGTTGATTGTGGCAATGAGGTTGAGGTCTCTGGTGAGTGTGATGTGGAGGGATTGGGATTTCTTTAGATGTAGCTTTTCTAATACAGCTGGGTCAGACATGGCTTTGTAAGTCAAGCAGAGATCGCCTCTAAGTAGACGATATGAGACAGAATACTTGGAGTTTTTTTAGTCTGTCCATATAGGACAAATGTTTAAGGCCTAGGATCCTCTTTGTGAGGTACTTTTGCAGCCTCTCCAGTTGTTGCAGGTGTTTAGTGAGGTACATGCCAAATGGGGCATTGTACTCAATGATTGGCCTAATGAGGGAAGAGTAGAGGGAGACAATGACCTCTTTCTTTCTGGATGCAAAACCTTTAGTAATGAGATGTGCCACATAGGACTTTCTGACCACATTGGCAATGTGGTGGTCAAAAGAGAGGTTGCTGTCAACCTGTGTTCCCATATCTCTTATAATGCTTTCTGTATTCAATGGACTACCATCGATGTGGTAATTCATGGAAACCGGGTATTTCCCAAAGGGAATGACGACATTTTTTTGCATTGAGCTTAAGGTCATGATTCTGACACCAGTCATTGGTCTCAGTGAGGCCTTTCTGTTGGATATCAACATCACTCGTGAAGTTAATAGCAGCTCCCAACTTGCAAACTTTGTCAGCTAGAGTCCCTTTGTGTTGACCTGGACTTCAGAGAAGTAGATACCGAACAGGAGAGGACCCAGGACCGAACCCTGTGGGAGTCCACTTGTGACTGGTCAGCAGTATGACTTGGAGTCAGCTACTTCCACACTGTGGGTTCTACCTGTGAGCCAGTTTGCAACTCACCTAGTGATACAGGGGTTGATGCCTAGCTTAGTGAGTTTTTCTATGATTCCTCAGCGGGAAATGGCATCAAAGGCCTTGGCCAGATCAATGTAGGCTGTATGAATGGCCTTGCCTGCATCCATAGCTCTGGTGAATGACTCAAAGAAGTTGACAAGTTGCGTAGGCATGATCTACCCTTCACAAAACCAAACTGTGTGGGATCCAGAGTTTGGAGATTCCCTATATCCTTGTTTATTAGGTCCATGATGATGCATTCCATAGCTATGCATATCAGTCAGGCTAATGGGGCGATTGTTCCCAGGGTCTACAGTCACTCCTCCTTTGTGGAGAGGGGTGACTGTAGCAGTGTGCCATTTGGAAGGGATAAAGCCTGCGGTGAGGCTGTGATTGAACAGGGCACACAGGTGAGGTGCTAGTTCACTCTGGAGTTCATGTAGAACACAGCCAGGGATATTGTCAGGTCCCAAAGAATCTGTATTCTTGACCTTGGACAGTGCTGTTTTAACCTGTGCAGCAGTAATACTGGGTGCCTGGCAATCTACTGGTATTGTGACTCGTCCCTTGGGGGGGCAGTAAAGTTGGCACTGAATCTGTCGGCCAGTATATTGGCAATATCTGTTGGCTTGGTACAAGAGGTATCATTGTGCAGTAGCTCAGAGCAAATCTGGGTATTGCCATGAAGATTCTTTACATAATTATAGAAGGCCTTGTGGTTTTCTTTACTATCTGCTGCAATTCTGTTTTCATAGCTAGTTTTAGAGGATTTGATGAGGGATCTCAACTTTTTGTTGAGGCTGATAAGGGAGTTTTGCCAGTCTCGGGACTTCACCTTATTCCGCATCAGTTTCCTCCTTCTGTTGTTGAGTTTGTTTATGGCAGGGGACCACCAGATTGGCTTCCTTTTTTTTTTTTGAGGAGAGCGTCTTGGCTCTGTTGGGTATGGAGAGATCTATGCATTTGTGTGTGTGTGTGTTCATACAGTGCATTGGTGTATGATTCGGCGGTCATGCAACTGATCTCCATTTACATGGGTGCCGTGAAGTTAGCCACCTCTATTTTTAGGAGCCCAAAGTTAGCTTCGGAGAAGTTTTTCATGATGGTTACCTTTGCGGGGGTGGGAGGGATGTGGATTTCCAAAGTGATTAGTTTGTGGTCAGATCTAACTAGGGAGGAGTTGACTATTGCTGTAGAGCAACGGTCGCCCATGCTAGTAATGACCAGGTCAAGGATGTTGCTATCTCTAGTGGGGATAAGAATGAGCTGGTCCAAGGCATTGGAATTAATGGATTCCAGGAAACGTTGGGCAAGTGTATTGGTACATGAGTAGCTTTCCCAGTTAATGGAGAGGTAGTTGAAGTCACCCAGTATGAGAGTATTAGGTTGGATCCTAATATTCTCCAGGGTGCTTAGGAACATGGAGTGTCTTGGGGCATGGTTGGGGACCTATAGCAGGCTACAACCCGAATCACTGTCTTACCCAGTGTTAGCTGCACCTGAAGTATTTCAGATGAGTTATGTTGGGCTACTAGTCTGGAGGTGTGTGCATCCTTTATGAATATGGAAACACCGCCTTTGGAGCTTTGGTCCAAGTTCTGGGGCCGAAAGGTGTGGAATGAGTTATAGCCTGGTAGTGCAGGGGTGCTTTCTGCTACCTTGAACCAGGTCTCTGTTACGGCACAAATGTCGATGTTCTCCATTTTAAGGAGTGCTTTGAGCAAGTGCATTTTGAGATTTAGACTTCTAGCACTGAGCAGTATGACCTTCAGATTGCATTTGTTTGTAGCTGTTACGGTGGTAATTTGGTCTTTGAAACACTGCCTAAAAAACACTATAGGGGTGGCAAGAGCCTTGGCCAGTATCCAGAAGCCCAGGGTTGACAGATGCAGGCCATCTCTGGCAAAGCATTGAGGTCTGTCAATCATGTCATCCTAGGCAGACAGATACTGGATCTCCTTAGAATGACACCAGAAACTTAGCCAATTGTTGAAATCAATAATTTTCTGCTTGTACTGTGGTATCATTCTGGATGATGGTAGGATGCTGCTCAGGGCTGGGATAATACCTGCCTGAGCTACATAATCCGAGAGCTCCTCCATGTCTCTTTTCATGTAGTCCAGGGAGGTATGTCTCCGGTCATTCACACCCACATGTACAATGACAGAGTCATATTTGTTCCTGTTGTTGAGGGACCTGAGTGCATACGTTATGTGGCAGATCCTGGCTGACTGCTACTTTCTCCTTATTCAACCTAGTGAGTGGAACATCAACGTGCCTCACTATCGAGTCACCTATGACTAGTGTGTTGGGCATGCTGTTTCGCCTTAGGGGCTTTGGTTGAGTGGCATGTTGTTTAGGAGAGTTGTGTGTCTCATGATTAGTCATTCTCTATGATGGGTTTGATAAGGGCCAAATACAGTGGTACGATGACCTCTCTGGACCTAGATGTCCCTCCCTTGCTTATAACTTGAGCACCATAGAAAAATGTTCTTAGTACCTTAGATACATGTTGGTTGAAGGCTAGGTTACTATTTACATGAGTTCCCAGATCGCTGACTAGTGAATCGACTCTTAAGGTTGTATTATTTTGCAGAATTGCTTAGTGGTGAATTTAGCTGTCTTGTCCTAGCATTGTTCAGTTTTTGTTAGTAGAGATTACTGAAGAATGGTGTAGATGGGGCAGAGTATAGTATTATGGTAGGAGATATACAGAAGCTACTGTTTTTTGACATTGCTAGTTAAAACGTGTTTGATATGATATAGCAGTATAAATTTTCGATGGGTTTTCTTGATAGTTTGTTGTATTTCAATATCAAACTTGGGATGGTTATCTTAGATGATAGCTAGTAGCTTTGTGTAGGACACAAGTTTGATAGAAATGTTTAATAATATAATGGAGACGTTATTTTTTCTTTAAGATACAGATTTTGGTATGATGGACAATTTATCAATCAGCAGGAGGTGAGAACTGTCAAACCAGTTTTCTATAAAAGAGAAAGCTTTAGGGTCTTTTTCTGAACTTCTGTAAGGGACTTAGGTGTGGTTATCAGTGCAGTATCACCAGCATATTGAATGACAGTTGTGTTATTAGTAGAAGATTGGAAGTCATTAATAAAAATGGTAAAGTGTACAGGGCCTGAAACTGAGCTATGTGGCACTCCAACCAAGACGGGCAAGAATGGTGATTGTTCTCTTTGACATTTTACTGCCTGTGATAGGTAGCTGTGAAACCAAGTGAGGAGGTAGGGTCAAGTCCTAGTGAAAATAATCTGATGGGATACAGTGTCAAATGCCTTAGATAAGTCAAGGAATGAAGAAGAAGCAAAGTTCCCAGAGACGCCGTGGAGGTCGATATGATGGGTGAAATTAAGGACAGCTTGTGGTGTGGCTTGAAGTTGAGATGTACAGAGAAGAGGCAGTGGTGATCTATTAAGTGTTTGAGAAGATGAGGCTGTATACACTTTTTTAGATGTGATCTAGTAGTATAGCTGTGCAAAAGTGAGATATGAGGGCTCTAAGAAAATCTTACCATAATGGTAGATGTCCTTCTCTTCACTATTTCAGCATTCTTCACCTAAGGGATCTCCTGCCAAGGATAGCCCAATGTCTGGCCAGTATACCAAAGTCTTTAGGTCTTATAGATACTGTAGGTCCGTAAGCTCCCCATGCAAGGAGTAAAGCATAAAGTTAACTAACGTACACAAACACTCAGAACTGAAAAAAAAAACAGGAGGAACAAAATACCATCAGGGACATAGGTGAAAATGTTCATCTAGAAGGAAAAAAGGAAGACGGACCCCTCAGCCAGGAAGGAAACAGAAATACAGGGCAAGAGCAGGGACACAGGAGGTATGAGGGAGGGGCTGAATACTGCAACACTGAGGAGATGGACATCTGCCATTGTGGCAAGATTTTACACAACTGTGCTATGTCCTTCCACAATCACTGTTGCAGTATTCTTCACCCAAGAGTTAATGCCTCTGCTAACTACAGCATTAACAACACACCCCTAGGAGTAGACTCATAGGTGAGAGATCTGGGTAAACAGATAGTAGCCTGAATTTTGACTGTCAAATGTCCACAGTTGTGAGGAAGTCATTCTATGTCACATAACTTATAAATAAAGGTACAGCATCCAGATCCAGGGAAATTATAGTCCCATTGTACACAGCCTTCGTTAGACCAATAATCAAGTATAACATGCCATTTGGAATGTATTTGACTAGGTACTTACAACAGCTGAAGCGACCTCAGAGGTTCCTCACTAAAAAAATACAGGGTGTTAACATGTCCTAGGCAGATAGACTGAAAGCCCTTTCCCTTTATTCTGTTTCCTATCAACTATTAAGGGGTAACCTATGCCTGACCTACAAGGCACTCTCAAATACAGCCTTGATGGAGCTGCAGCATATCTGCAAGACAAACAGTATGAGGGTCACCCATTCAAGAGATCTAAACTTAGTCAGTGAATCAAACAGAACATGCTGGAAAGACAGATATGCGACTCAGAGATTGCCCCTTCTTTGGAATAGGCTTCCTATTCACATTAAGCAGAGTCCTTCTCAGACTGTCTTCAAGACCAATATGGTTCAAGGGATGGGGAATCATAAATTCACACCTGGGGGGCTCCTATGTCCCTTAGGGATAGAGAAAATATGTAAAATACTCAAGGCATAGGCACAAACCCATGCCATCCTCCTGCCCTTAGGGGACATATACTATGTAAATTCAGGTTATATTGGCTAGGCTTGTAAAGGCTCTTGAGCTGTTAGCACAGTAATCTCCTATGAACCTATAAGGGACAGTACAAGAGTTTAAGCAGAAGCCTGGGAAGAGGAAGGAACAGAAGAGCCCTCTACAAACACATGCAGGATAGCCCTGGCCAAAGCATGCCCTGGCCCTGGAAACAGCATCCAACTTACAATGCTTAATGAAAGTATGAACAGAGAACCAATTAAGAGCCTAAAGAATGGAACTGGTAACCAGGCCCTTGAAAAAGTAACCAAAGGAGGCAACCATCCTAGAAGAATGTGCCTTTACAGTCAAGGAAAGACATTTGCAATGAAAAGAATAACAAAAAGAAATGGTCTTAGAAATCCAGGAGGAGATGATTTGCTAAGAAACAGCCAAACCCAAATTCCTGGGATGAAAAGAAACAAAAAGTTGCACAGATTTGTGAATAACGTTAGTTTTATCTAAATAATATCTGAGCTGTCTATGGAAATCCAAGGTGTGAAGAATCTTCTCAGTGGCTACCTGTGGACAAGAAAAAAAGGAAGAGAGATTACTTGACTGATTAAGGGACAACTCATTGACCACCTTGGGCATGGACGAAGTATTAGTACAGAGAGACATCCTATATGAAAAAATAAAAAAGGAGGAATAGCCATGAGAGCGTGAAGTTCAGACACCCTCTTGGCAAAAGTAACAGCCAAAAGTGAACAGTCTTGTAAGTACAGTATTGTGAGGAAGCTGAAGAAGCAGGTGCAAATGGAGACTGGATCAATTTTTCAAGGACAAAATTGAGGTCCCAAAAAGGGCTTTCTGGCAGGCCTGATATGAAGAATGCCTTTAAGAAACTGGTTGACCTCAAACCTAGATGCTAGAGGAGGATTCAAGGGCAGACAAGCAGAAATTACTGACAGAACTATAACTGAAGAATATGCCAACCCATCATGGCAGAGATTACACAAATAAGACAGATCCAGAGGAATCCCTGAAGATAGGGGATCTTGATGGCTAGAGAGGCACCTGACAGAAACTCTTTTCCATTTGGACATAAAATTTTCTGGTATTGAGTTTCCTGGCCTCCTCCTTCTGCAGAATCCAGAACATATCCTCAGAAAAAAGGTGCCTAAAAGGGATCAAAATCACATCGCCCTAATGTCCCAGTGTCATTTGAAGAGTGGACAGGTGAGGATGGACAAGAGACCCCTTGTCTTGTGTGAGATGATCCATCTGGTGAGGTAACTTGTGGTAATTGTCCCTAGCCAAGTGAGAAAGTAGGGGGAAGCAATGCTGTCTGGGCCAAAAGGGAATCACCAGCTAGATTTTGACAGTCGTGCCTGATCTTGTGCATAACTCATGGCAAAACAGGAAGGGGGGGGGGTACTGCACAGACACATTCCCTTCCAAGGAAAAAAAAACAGGGCACCCACTTTCCAAGCCAGAGAACTTGGGATTCTGGAACAGAATAGAGGACTCTGTCTGTTCAGGCAAAAAGATCTACTTGAGGAATACTCCTCCTATGGACAATGTCCATGAACACATCTCTGTGAAGCATCCATTCATGAGCCTATGTCCTTGACCTGCTCAAACAGACTGCCACAAGATTGCACTCTGAGGAAATGAAAACCGCCTGAAGAGTCACCCGATACTGGATAGCTAGATCCCAGACCCAAACAGCTAGTCTGCAAAGGAGATAGGATATCGTGCTCCCTGCTTGTTGACATACCACATCACTGTGGTATTGTTTGTGAAGACAATGAGGGGCCTGGGATAAACAAGGGAATAAAAGGCTTCCAGAGCCCTCATCTCTTTCATGTTGATATGATCTGATCTCTGATAAAGAAGCCAGTTACCCTGGACTTTTAGGAAGCCACAAAAAGCTCCCTTCACCATGCTTGAAGCATCCATGAACAGCTCCTGAGAGGGAATTGGAGCCTGAAAGGGAAGCCCCAAATTGAGAGTGAGTTGATGAACCCACTACTGCAGCTTGAGCTTGAGACAATGAAGAAAAGGAACAGGGAGCTCCAGGGGGTGACAATGTTGGAGCAACACCGATTTGATGTACTGCTGCAACTTTCTCATATGGAGCCTGTTGAGAGTGAGCATGGGAATGGTGAAGGCCATAAATACCAGAACCCTGAGAAACTTCCCAGCCATGACAGAGGAAGAAGAAATTGAAAAAAGGCCGTCAGGGATATAACCTTAGGGAAAGAGAGAGTGCTACCAGCATGGGAATGGTCTAAAGACTGCATCCAAGAAAAATATGATCTAGGGAAGATATAAAGACTGATTTCTAGAGTTTTATGGTGAACCCCAGACTATGTAAAAGACAAATAGTAAACTGGAGATCCTGCAGCAAACTGCTGGGAGAATGAGTAGATCATCTAGGTATGGAAAAATATGCACACCCCAAAGCCTACAAAAGACAATCACAGGAGTGAAGCATTTGGTGAATACCCTTGAGACCATAGAAACACCAAAGGGCAAAGCAGAGAACTGAAAATGCAAGAAAGAAACAGAGAAACAAATATTTTCTGAACAGATGGCCTGGGGAAGAAGAAGAGGAAACAAGGTCTGAAGGGGCAACATCTAAAAGGAAGGAATCTTGAGAAAGTTGTGGAGTAGGGAAAGATCCAGATTGGTCTCCATATACCCTCATTCTGGAGTAAAACCCTTTCCTTGTCTGGGTGCGTGGAATGAGCTGAATAGTGCCCTGATGCAAAAGGGACAGCAGAACCTCTGGAAAATGAGGAAGCTGTTCTTGACCATCATATTTTCTTGGATGCAGTCTTTAGACCATTCCCATGCTGGTAGCTCTCTCTAATTCTCCAAGGCTCTATCCCTGAAAGCCTTTTTTCAATTTCTTCTTCCTCTGTCCTCTGTCATGGCTGGGAAGCTTTGCCAGAGATGGCCTGCACCTGTCGCCCCAGGGATTCCGGATACTGGCTAAGGCTCTTGCTGCCCCTATAGTGCCTTTTTTACGCAAGGTTCAAATGACAAATTCAACACCGTAACAGGAATAGGCAAGCAAAAACTGAGCAAAATGCTACTCAATGCTAGAAGTCTAAATCTCAAATGCACTCACTCGAGGCACTCCTTAAAATGGAGAACATAGATATCTGTGCAGTGACTGAGACCTGGTTCAAGGCTCCAGAGAGCACCCCTGCACTACCAGGCTATAACTCATACCACACTTTTCGGCCATGTAACCTGGACTGGAACAGCAAAGGTGGAGGTATGTCCATATTCATTAAGGATATCCACATCTCCAGGCTAGTTGCTCAGCATAATGCATCCGTGGTTATCCAAGTGCAACCAACTCTGGGCAAAACTGAAATCCAAATTGTAGCTTGCTACAGATCCCCCACCATGCCTCAAGATTCCCACTCTTTTCCTGATGTACTGGAAAATATTATGGTTCAACCAAACACCCCAATAAAGGGCGATTTCAACTACCACACCATTAACTGGGAAAACTGCTCATGTACCAACTCCTTCACACAACGCTTTCTGGAATTCATAAACTCCAATAACCTGGATCAACTTATCCACACCCCCACCAGGGGCAACAATATCCTAGACCTAGTCATTACCAACATGAGTGACTGGTATTCCACACCTGACGTCAACTCCTCGTTGGTCCGATCTGACCATAAGCTAATCACCCTTGATATTCACATCCCGCCCCCACACCCCATTAAGGAAACCACAGTAAAGAATTTCTCCAAAGCCAACTTCATGCTTCTTAAGACAGAAGTGGTGAACTTCATGACACCCATGCAGATGGACAATACAGTTACGACTGCTGAATCCTACACAAATGCACTCTAAAAGCACTTACACGAATGCATGGATCATGCTATCCCAAACAGAACCAAGATGCTATCCTCCAAAAAAAGGAAGCCAATCTGGTAGTCCCCTGCTGTAAAACTGTACAACAGAAGGAAGAAATTGTTGCAAAAGAGAGTAAAAATCCCATGAGTGGAGGAGCTCCCTGGTCAGCCTCAGTAGGAAGCTGAGATCCCATATAAGATCCTCCAAAGCTAGCTACGAAAACAAAATCGCCACTGATCTAAGGACAACTACAAAGCATTCTATAGATATGTCAAGAATCTCAATGGCAACACCCAGATCTGCTCTGAGTTACAGCACAACGGCACGAAAATTACAGAACCAACTGATATTGCCAACATCCTGGCAGAGAGGTTCAGTGCTAACTTTACCCCTCCCTCACCCCCTAAAGGGCCCATATCTATAAGGAAGAATGCAGAGTCCCTGTAATCACAACTACACAGGTAAAAGCTGCACTCTTTAAAGCCAATGGGACCGGACAACATCCCAGGCTGCATTTCACATGAACTTCAGAACGAACTGGCTCCCCACCTAAGCACTATGTTCAATCATAGCCTCACATCAGGCTTTGTGCCCACTGAATGGCGTACAGCAACAGTTATCCCACTCCACAAAAGGGGAGCCACCACTGATCTCAGCAACCATCACCCTATTAGCCTGACAAGCCTGGGCTGCAAGGCCATGGAACGTATCATCATGGAACTCATAAACAAAGACATTGGTAACCTCCAAACTCTGGATTCCACCCAGTTCAAGTTTGTGAAAGGCAGATCATGCCTCCTGAACCTGATTGACTTCTTTGAGGCAGTCACCAAAGCTGTAGATGAGGGTAAGGTGGTTCACACAGCCTATCTTGACCTCGCCAAGGCTTCTAACACCATCCCCTATTCTGGAATTATAGCTAAACTCACTAAACTAGGTATAAATCCCTACGTCAAAAGATGGGTTGCCAACTGGCTCACTGACAGAACCCACACTGTAAAAGTTGCACACTCCAAATCTGACCTCAAACCAGTGACAAGTGGAGTACCACAGGGTTCAGTCCTGGGACCTCTCCTGTTTGGTATCGACTTCTCTGAAGTACAGGCTAACACAGAAGGCCTCTGACTAACGAAGTTCGCAGATGACTGCAAACTAGGAACCATAGTCGAGTCCCCAAATGATGTGTAAATCCTACAGAAGGGCCTCGCTGAGATAGATGCCTGGTGTCAGAGCCATGGCCTCAAGCTCAATGCCAAAAAGTGCATGGTCATCCCCTTTGGTAAAAACTCTGTACCCATGAACTACTACATAGACAGCAGTCTACTTAACACCAAATGTGTGATAAGAGACCTTGGGACCCAGGTGGACAGTAGTCTGTCCTTTGATAGTCACATCGCCACAGTAGTCAGGAGGTCCTTCTATGTGGCACACATCATAAAAGGTTTCTCATCCAGGAAAAAAAAAGGTCATTGTTCCCCTCTACTCGACACTCATTAGACCCATTATAGAGTACAACGCCCCTTTTGGAATGTACCTCACAAGACATCTGCAGCAGCTGGAAAGGCCACAGAAGTACCTCACAAAGAGGATTACTGGCCTCAAACAGATGCCCTACACTGACCGTCTCAAAAAACTCCAGCTTTACTCCATAGCATATTGCCTGCTCCGAGGTGATCTCTGTCTAACATATAAAGATATGTCAAACCCAGAGCTGTTGGACATGCTACACCTAAAGAAATCCCAATTCCTCCGAGCTACTCGGTCTAGGGACCTAAACTTTGTCACCACAATAAACAGGACATGTTGGAGGGATAGATTCCTGTCCCACAGGCTTCCCATACTCTGGAACAGGCCACCCATCATTGTCAAGCAAAGTTCTTCATTAGCACTCTTCAAGAAAAATCTTGATGAGTAGATGGGAAATAGGAAATACACCCCGGGGATCACTTCTGTGTCTCTGCTCGACAGGGGCACAGGAAAATAACTTTCTTGGGTGGCGTAAGCCAGGGAACCTTGTTGGCTAGGCTTATGTAGGCACTCAGCTGATGGCCTAGTACCTACCTATAAACCTATGAAGAGCTTGAGAAATTGATTTCCGAACCATGAAATATCCTGAAGGATAAGGAAGAGAACCCAATAATCTGAGGTGATCTCATGCCAATTTGGGAGATAAGGAAAGGAAGAGAGACAAGGAGACCTGGCTAAGGAAAAGTGAAGGTCCAACATGAAATAGAACTAGGCTTATCCTGAAAAGAAGGTTCTGAAAGGAAGGAGTCTGTGCAGACTTAGCAAGAGAGACATCTAGCTCCCTTCTTAACCTTAGGAATTGGTGAGTCTGTTTACAAACAAAGGCAAACTTAGAAGAATGGTTACTTTGAAACTTGTGAATAAGGGAAACAAAAATATGCTTCAGTTCCTGCAAGGCCTTACCCTTATCCTGGGGGACTTAAATCAGCAGTAGCAGTCCCAGAAAAACTTGATATTCAGAGGGGAATCCAAAATTTTGTCCTTGATGTCATAAGGCATGTCTTGAAGACGTAACCAGGAATAATGCTTCATTATTGAAACAAAGGCAGCAGCCCTGGAAGAGGCATCAGCTGCATCACAGCTGCATTTTATTAATTGACAGGCAACTTGAGAAGTGAATCCTAACAGGAAAATGGCAGAGGCCTTTCCCTCAGAATTAGGAAGGTCAGAAACCACCTTAGAAACCTGGGAAAGGAGGGTCAAAACATAGCTGGTCATATGAGTTTGGTAGTTAATGGCCCCAAAGAACAAGGTAACATCAGTATAAACTTTCTTTCCCAACCATCGTTAACAGAAGGAAGGTGCTTATTAGATGGCAGCAATTCCGAGGGTTTTGCAGAAGATACTGATGCCACTGAAGGATCAGTAGTAGGGCACTTACATGAAAACTTGCAGTTCTCAGGATAAACTTTCTTTGGTGCAGGAGGAGGAGTCAGGAACAACAGAGGCTGCAGAAAAAAGTATGCAAAAGGGCAGCCAGATCAGGTGGGACAGCTGAGGGTTTGGGTGACTCCATCTGAAGGGGCTTACAGTGCCTCTTCTGAATGTCAGAAACTTAGGAACAATCCCACTTGAAATAGTCCATCATGCAGCATCCTCAAAGGACTCTTCCAAGGGGGATTTTGGACTTAAGGAATCCTCTTCCTCTGAGCCATAGTCCAAAAGGGAAGGAATCTGTAAAGAATTATCATAAGCCCCCCCTTCACATTTTCTACACTGGATTGGGGTGTTAACTGTCACCATCTTTCTCTATTCAGTGCCACTCTCCTGCTTGACTGTCACAAGTCTTCTCTCACACATTCCATCCACCTCTTTGCTTAAACACCCTTGTTTCCTCTTGCTTTCTTCCTATCTGTCCCAAGTCGTCTTCGCCAGATTGTCTCCTGCTTTTCTGCACATGTGCCCAAACCACCATAATCTGTTCTCTTTCACATTTTCTGCAACTGGAGCTACTTTGGCTTCTGTTCTTATGTCCTCATTTCTTCATCTGTCCCACAGTGTGCATCCTATCACTCATCTCAGGCAATGCATCTCCATCACCTCCAGCTTCCTCAACTGCTCCACCTTTATTGCTCAGTTTTCTGTACCATACAGTAGTACTGGTCGCACCACTGTTTTGTACACCTTACTTTTCAGCTTCTTTGGCATTCTTCTGTCACATACTACACCTGACACACTATGCCATTTGGCTGCAGCCCCTCTGATTCTAGCTTTGACCTCCTCATTCATAGCTCCCTTCTTCTCAACCACCCCTCCCAGATAATTGAAGCTGTTAACCTGTTAGATAATTTTCCCCTCTATCTCAATTTTCAGCTTCTTCTGAACTCCATCATTTGCTGCCATTGCAACTGTCTTAATCTGTACTCAGTTTCATCCCATGTGCCTTCCATTTCTTTATCCTTTGCTGAAGTTCTTGCTGAAAGTCTGACTGTAATTCCACATCATCTGCATATAGCAACTTTGTTGATCTGTCCCCTCCAGCCTATTTGCTAATGTAGTCCATCTGAATAGTAGTGGGCTCAAAGATGAATCCTGGTGCACATCCACTCCCACTGGGAACCCCTCTGTGAGACCAAACACTGTTCGTACCCAAGTCACTGGGCCCTAGTACATAGCCTACACTAATTCTACTAATGCTTCTGGGTCCTCACACCACCACAGGGCTGCTCAAATCAGTTTTCTTCTCCAAGTCTAGGAGTTCCTAGTTGGACACATTCCTCATTTCTAGCTTCTTCTCAACTATCTGTCACATTGCAAGTATAGAGTCAGTTGTGCTGCATCCTGATCTGAATCTGTACTACTCATTATCCATCTACTTTCTACTAATCTGCGTATTCGTTTATCAATCACTGTCTCCATAACTTTCAAACATGACAGGAGTTAGATACCTCTGTACTCCCCACAGTTGTGAATGTCCCCTTTGTATTTGAACATTGGCATTACTATGCTTATTCGACAGTCATCTGGGATACGCTAATCTCCCCACACTGGCATGATTATCCACAGGAGCCATTTCTCCCCATCTCATCCAGCATCTTTATCATAAATGCTTTGACCTCATCTGAGCCTGCTGCTTCCCTTGACGTTAGTGTTGTTCTTACTTCTATGGTGGGCTCCTCCTCTTCTCTCATTGTAGGCTTTGTCTGGGGCAGTACATCTTCTGTAGTGTTTTCTTCATTCATAAGCTGCTGAAAATACTCCTCTCATCTGCTTTTGATGTCCTGTGGACTGGTGAGCACTGCAGGTTGTGGCTGGCATCCCTTATGAAGGGTGTCCGACTATCTTCTGTTTTTTTCTATCTTTACCTTGCAGCCTGATACAGTTTCTTTTTGCCATCTGCTGACTTACTTTCCAGAAGCTGGTAGAGTGCCCCTGATGCTTTGTTCTTTATTATTGCAACTGCACTGTTAGCCTTTTTGTTAGCCAACCAGTATTCCTCCCTAGTCTGGTCTGTCTTTTCATCTTCTACTTTTTCCTGCATGCCTTCTTTCTTTCCATGATTTCCTGGACTTCTGCATTCCACCACCAGCTTTCCTTATGTACCTTATTTCCATACCTGGCTCAGCCACACATCAGTTCTGTAGGCCTCACACATGCTGTTTTGAGATACTGCCATTCTTCTTCAACTCCACCTATTTCCTCTTATTCTTGAGGTGCTAGAGCCCTGAGTAATTCTTTGACCCACTGTGCTTTCTCTCCAGTCAGCATCCAGGTCTTCAGCCTGGTCTCTATTGACCTTAGAGCCTTCTTTGACCACTGATTGCAGCTGATTGTGGCTACCAGTGGTTTATGCTGTGGGCTGACTGTTTCACTGGGAATGGCTTTGCAATTGCTGATTCTACCTCAGCACCATTCACTTACCAGGAGTAGGTCTACTGGAGTTGCATGTTTGCCACTCCTGTATGTGATCTTGTAACTGTCTCTTTCTAAACCATATGTTGGCTATTATCAAGCCATTTCCCAGGCAGTAATCTAGAATGGCCTCTCCTCTTTATTCCTGTTGCCCCACCCAAGTGAACCCAGGTAGTCCTCATATCCTGTTCTGTCTATCCTGATATGTGCATTAAAGACACCCATTATTAACACTAATTCATGTTGCCTTGCTTTATTCAGTCTGTCTTGCACCTGCTGTCGAAAAGCAATCTTTTCCTCACTGTCACATACTGTTATTGGACACAGGCTGAAATTATGAATACCACCCTATCATTAAGCTGGAGTCTGATTGCCATGAGTATGTCACTAATTCTGACATCATCCCTCCCTGTCTTCTGAAGCCTCTCCCTCATTACAATTCCCACACCATTTCTAGTCTGTCCTCCTCCTGAGTAGTAGATTATGGATTCCGAGCCAAGTGACTTTGCTGCACTGCCCTTCCATCTGGTCTTCTGGATACATAGGATATCCAGCCTCCTACTTACTGTCATGGCATCCACTTCCAAGCCGTGTCCCATCAGTGAACCTTACATTGACAGTAGCAATTCATATTTAGCAGGCTGATTGGTTTTATGTGGAGCTTTCGCCAACAGAGCTATCTCAGGTAACCCAAGATGGGCAACTGGACACCAGCCGGCCAGGAGCTTATCGACCCAGGGCTGCTGGGCTTTAAGGCGGGCACACACTAGCCAATAAGAGCACATATACCATTCACACCATTAGCAAGGATCCCTGGTATAGGTAGGAATAGGTCTGGTTCTCAACCTAGTTATCCCCAGCAAATATCCATATCCATTTGGGAACATAAATCAGCATGACCAAATCTCCTACAGCCACATTTTACATCATCAAATGGCTAGCCCTCCAATAGTGCACAGTCTATGATCAGTGTTCTGTCATGAAGATACTGTACACCACAGTTGATGCCTAAAATGGTTGGTTTATGCAACTCTTCCCTCTATAGGGCACCATGTAGAGTCTGTGCTGCAACACACAGCTCCATTCTTTGATGAGTTTGAGATGGAAACACTCGGTGTGTTTTTCAGAGGTAGGAGAAACCCAAAAGGACAGCATGCAAACTCCAAACAGGCATTGGCTGGAGGTCAGGATAGAACCTTGCACTTTGCCCATGGGAGGTGAACACCTTAACCATTATGCCAATCTCCTATCAGTGATTATGTGAAGAATAAGCCAGGAATTTCTCCCCAAAATCCAAATCCTTATCAGTGGAGTCCAATTCTTTGGCATCTTAACAGAAGTGGAAGACCAGGGGGCAGCAGGGACAAATACCCCTTGTGGAGGCTTCAAAGCCATTAAAAGAATAAACAAAGCCTGGGTAAAATCCTGCCATTCAGAATGGGGATCTTTGACCAAAGGGGAAATATGCTTGGTTTTCTGTTTCTTTTTCTGCAGGATGTCTGCCCAAAATACTCTGAGGTTCAGACCCTTGAGACCTGATAATGGTGGTAGGGCCTTCCTCCCTCACCAAAATCTGAGGAATCCCCCTCAGTCCCTCAGGGATTGTTAACCAAGGTCCCCTCTCAACATCAGGTGCAGAAATTTAAAAAGCGTCTGAGGAAGTGTAAGAATCTGGATCCATGCCTGTCTCCAATGGGGTCGTGGCAGACTAATCCAAAGCAAGCACTGAACAGTCTTCAGGGCTTTTACTTAGCCTCTGGAGAGATATCCTTGGAGGCTGGATGCAAACGGATCAGGCTTAGCCTTTTTGGCGTTCTTCTTGGCAGATGGCTGGCCTTCAGGATGGGAGGATTCCGCCACAACACTCTGAGCCAATAGCTTAAGTCATTAATTCTCAAGATATATGGACAAGGAGGAGACACAACTATGGAGGGTCTTAGGCACAAACTCCTGGCAGATACAGCACTGTGTGTGGTCATGAGAAGCACCCATGCAAAAAAAGACAATGGTCATGATGGCGTTTATAGGAAACTGCCTCCCAAACTGACATTGTCCCTTTCTGGATGACATGAGCACAATACCATACAAAAAGTAGAAAAGGAAAAGAAATCCCAGTGGGACACTTACCCGAAAATGGCTTGTAATCAGCACAGCAGAAGGGCATTCAGACTGATGTTCAGCTATGGCATTCACACAGCATCAAAGATATTCCGAGTGTTTGCATCCACACATCACCTTTATGCCCTGCACCTCACGTGGGGGGCATATATATAACATATGGTGCTTATAAGACCCGAAGGCTTTGGTATACTGACTGGACGTTGGGCTATGCTTGGCAGGAGATCCCTTAGGTGAAGAATGGTGCAACAGTGATAGGAAGGACATCCAAGAAGACTTCAGAGTGGAGCGTTTAGCCTTACAATGTGGACCAGTTATGTTTAGTTAAACTCAAACAGTCAAGACCTACACATTTTTATTATAAAGTATACATAAATAATCAAGCACAAGTATACCATTTTAAAGCTTCATGACCATTGTCAAACTATAAACCTCTGGGTAGACTATTTACTCATCACTGGGCAACTGCAGTATATTTCTGCTCTTATTCATTAAGAACTTTTAATGACTAGCATGGTCTTTCCGTAGATTAAGTAGGTGCCTTTCATAGTAAAATATCCAGGTGAAGTGGCAATACAGAAATCAGAATGATAAAGGTTCTATCACACCAAATGAAATTAAGAGTTTTTCATAGTTTTTGGTCACTATAATGAACACAAGTAGAAGTCTCACATTGATGACTGCTGTGCTTATATCAGAACTCTCTGGTAATTAACAAGTTTGAACCAGACTACTGAAGGATTCTTCGACTTTACAAGTTTAACAGATTGGTTCGTTCTCTGAGCATCTTCCTCTGATCTACTAAATAAGTCTGCTCCAGTATAAAATCATGACCAGTGATCAGAGTAAAAGACATAAGACCAAAACTGTTAGTTTTGCCAGGAAGCCACTTAGGACCATAAATGTAGTTTCTCACAAACTTCATTAATGGGTGTGAAACTTCTCCATTTTGCATATTTATCAGAAGTATTTCAATCCACTGTCTTACAGAATTTTTGACTTCAAGTCTAACAAGAGGGTTAGTATACGTCTCAGCCTTTCTGACACAGGTATCTCTGCAGCTGATAAATATTTCCTCATCTGAGATATGATTAATTTACTTAACAATAATCAAGAAAGTATTGCTTGTGCAATGTTGCCTTTAATTTTCTTTATTCCTTCTTTCGAAGTCTGTACAACTCTCTCTGCCAGGCCATTAGATGAAACATGAAATGTGCAGTTAAGTACATGACAAATTCCGTTTATTTTTATAATTTATTGACAGAATTTCCTAGCACAATGGCAACAAAAAGTTTTGTATGTCCACAGGGAGAGACAGAGAAAATATTACTGGATACAAGGTAATGTTTATTCCTGTGCGAGAATAAGTTGCAGACAACATGGAGGAGACCTTTCATTGTTGTAAGGAAGGTAAGCAATGTTAGATAGTGAAGTTGCAAGTCAGAAGGCAGGAACACAAACTCTACATTGGTAACATGATGAAACCCTACCATAGATTCAGAGACTGTTACTAGGCTAACAACTCAGGGGGCCTTTCTAAGCCTAGCCAAGTTTTCTTGAAGGAATAATGATGTCCTGCATCCAATAGGGCACCGAGGGCCAGGCATTTATAAGCTACCTCTGTCCATAAGGGACATTTGTGCCAGGTCTGGTGTAAATTTTCTGTTCCTTATCCACTTGTGTAGGTTATGCTTAACTGGGTAATACACAAATTCAGCTTCACATGGATGGGTAGCCTGTTCCATAGGAGGGGGGTGCCTCTGGGACACATCTGTCTCTCCAGCATGTTCTGTTTATGTCACAGACAAAATTCAGGTCTCTAGACCTTGTATTTCAGGTACTCGTTGACTTGCGAATTTGTAGAAGATTCATAAGTGTGGGGGTTTGTGGATGCCTTGTAGGCCAGGCACAGATCACCCCTCAGCAATCTATGGAAGCCTGAGTAGAGGGAAAGGGCTTTAAAGTGCTCTCCATAATGCAGGCTTGTTATGCTTTGTATTCTTTTTGTAAGGAACATCTGAGGTCACTCTAATTGCTGCATATGCCTGGTCAGGTACATACCAAAGGGAGCATTGTACTCTATTATTGGTCTGATAAGGGTGGAGTACAGTAGAATAATGACGTCCTTGGACCTAGATACCATGCCTTTACTTATAAGCTGAGCAACATAAAAGGATTTCCTTACCACTGTGACCATGTGGTGGTCAAGGTATACCTTCATAAGTGACAGCCACATCTTCTACACTGCTGCCACGAACTTCAAAAACAGAAGCATGAAACCTTGCCCTCTTTTTGACCCATGGTAGCACTTGTTTTGGTGGTGGATCAATCGGGAATATCGAATTTCGATATTTTTATGTTTAGGGAAGTCGGCGTAACAGAATTCGGCTAAACAGTTCACGGATATGCTCATTCGGAAATGTGCATTCTCACATATGAAGGTATACCGGTGGTCTAAGGTAAAGCTACTGTCTACATGCATACTCAGATCCCTGATCACTGGGTCGACTCTTAGGCATGTATTGTCAACATAGCAATTAGCTGGGATGGCTCATTCCCTAAAGGGTACAATTATGCATTTCTTAGCATTGAGTTTAAGACTATGGCTTTAGCACCATTTGTTAGTCCAAGACAGATTCTTGAAGAATGCTAGTGTCTGCAGGAGAGATGATGATAACCTCCCAGTTTGCAAACTTAGTCAGCCATAAACATTTAGCATTTGCTTCCATTTTAGAGAAATAGATTCCAAACAGGAGCGGACCCAGTACCTAGCCCTGGGGGACTCCACTAGTCACTGGCCTCTTGGTGAAGATGGCCTCACCTATTTTGACCTCCTAGGTGCTATCAGTAAGCCAGCAGGTGATAAAAGGGTTTATAGCTAAATTGGTGAGCATGTCTATAATGCACGAGTGGGGTATTGTATCAAAAGCCTTGGCCGAGTTGAGGTAAGCTATGTGCACAATCTTATCTTCATCCAATGCTTTGGTGACCCTCACAAAAAAGTTTGCAAGATTTAATAGGCATGACCTTCCTTTAACAAAGCTGGACTGTGATGGGTCCAGTATTTGCAGGTTACCTATGTCCTTATTTATCATGTCCACAATAATTCTTTTCATGGCCTTACATATAAGGCTGATAACACTTAGGGGCCTGTAGTTACCCAGAGCAGTGGTTGAACCTCCTTTATGCAGGGGAATGACTGTAGCCATTTTCCATTTCTTGGGCACAAAACCTGCCTGAAGGTTCCAGTTGAAAAGTGATTCAAGTGTTCCAGATAAAGTTTTATGTTATTTACTATTTATTTTTATTTTACATTTGTTGACCGGGCTAGTCTGGCTGGATAACAAGTCCATTTTCAGCAGAGGCCCGAGGAGAAAAGCTCCACTTTCTACTAGTACATTACATAAGAAATATATTGCTAAAAAAATACATCTTAAGGATTAATAACACTGCAAGAGAGATATTCAATAGTAATGTAACAGGTTTTCTCAAAAAAAAAAAAAAGAAATGTACTGTTCTTCAATTCCAATAATTTTACAGAGAAAGTATAATACTTATAGTTCTAATAGTGGTAGAATCAGAAACAGGAGTTGGAGTGGAGAGGAAAGGAGTAGAGGAGTAAGAGAGTAATAAATAAGATAAATTAGTCAGGTGTACTGCAGGAACAGAGCCAGTGGTTTTGGAAGTACAGTTTAATTTTCTGTTTGAAAAGAGGCAAAGATGTAGTCAGAGTTATGTCACTAGGTAGAAGATTCCAGTTTCTACTTACTGTATTAGTGAAAAGACAGTCACCAGCGAAGTGAGGATGTTATCGGGGGCCCATCTATGTAGCGTTTTTTGCCTTGAAAAGTGAATTACTGACCTGTTCTCTAGTAATGACTGGGAGGGTTGTATTATGTGGTATTTCCTTTGGACTATCAGGGAGGGTGGAGGGAGAAATTTGAGCTGAACCTGTCCGCCAAAAGGTTGCCAATGGTCTCCAGTTCAGTGTGGGTGATGCCATTTACAATAAGTTCTGCGCATTGTTGTGTATTTCCTCTAAGATTACGGACATAACTGTAGAAATCTTTGTGGCTATCCTTTGCTTGAGAAACGATTTTTTTCCCTACAAATTTAGCGTATTAATTAACCCTCTTAGTTGCCTGTTTAGATTTGTCAGGGGCTTTTAGCATGTATGGCTTTTCTCCTCCTACACTTGGCCAACATTTGTTTCTTTTGTTGTATAACTGAATGATATTGTGATTCCACCAGTGTGGCCTGTCTTTTTAGTTTGTCTTATTCTTTATATGAGTGGGCACAGGTTGCTCTGTACAGCTATCAACATGGCTGTACAGAGATTTTTCAAATAGCTCTGTGTATTCTATGGTATTTACTGGGTTTGGGGGTGCTTGGAATTTATCCAAGTTGTTGCTTAGTAGAGAAAGGTTAGCCTTGGAATAGTTCCTAAAGGTCTTTGGTTTTGCTGGATCCCCAGATTTAATATTTATTTCAAGTAATACTGCCTTATGGTCAAATCTGATAAGCAAAGATATTACATTGGGTGAGGAACATTGCCCCCCCCCCCCATCAAGGTCAAGGATGTTTGTACTCCCGGTAGAACAATTGTCCAACTGTTCCAGGATGTTGGCATTAACAAAGTTTAGAAATCGCTGTGCATTAGAAGTGGTATAGGAGTCACGATCTATAGAGGGGTAGCTGAGATCCCCCATGAATATCGTATTGGGTTGAATGCTGAGGGAACTCTTCTACATTGACAGATAGATAGTATGGGTTTCCTGGGACAACGAGAGGGACCTATATGTTGCAAGGATGTGGTACAACACCCTGTTTATGGTGAGTTGCACATGTATGAGGTCTAGTGGGTCATACACTTTAACTAGTGTGGCTGTGATATTAGTCTTAACATAGACTGACATTCCTCCACCTTTAGTTCCCTCCTGTGCTAAAGATGTGAAAGGCATTATAACCTTGTATTGCTGGGCATTCTCATCAACTTTTAACCATGTTTCTGTTACTACACAGATGTCTACACTCTCCTGGGACAGCCATTGGTTCTTAGTATCTGCAGTGGTTTACAGAAGGAATCAGAGGGGGAGCCTGGGAATGATCTTCTCAGGCTTGGTCTAACACCTCAGTGGATGAGGTGTCATAGCACATATATCCCCTACTGAAATTCAGGATATATTAGGAGTGCTACTAGAGTTTGGGGTTACATGCACTGCTAATCTGGGAGAGCTTCATCTAAACATAGGGACTCAACTGCCAATCAAAAGGGCAGACCTGACTATTAAGGCAAAAAGATGTTCAACAGAATTGGCAAAATGGCTGTAATGTATTACTGAAATGAAAAGGCTTTTTGAGGCAGAGAAAAACTAATATCTTAGCTGACTAACTTAGTACATCATTTAAACTACCCACAATTAGTGCTATTTCACAGATTCTACAGTCCTAACCATCCGCTTTAATTACTATGGTACAAGTTTTCTCAGCCCTCTCAAAATCTAACATCTCATCCACGGGCCCTGATAAAATATATTAGGTTACCTGATTACTGGTGCCAAATATGGCTTTATCTGAACTTGTACTTTACCTCTTTAATGCAAGCCTCTCCACTGGTTAAATTCCCAAAACCTGGAAAACAGCCATTGTGATGCAACTACAGACACTAGTAACCATAAGCAGTAAACTTCTTTGCTGACCAAATAAGCATTCTACCATATGAACTGTAACCACACACGTAAACATTATATATATATATATATATATATATATATATATATATATATATATATATATATATACAAACACACTGTTCACATTGTTGCCAGAATGGAGTTAAATGGCTCATTTTATTAAACAATATATTGAGCTTTACAAAGACAGAGAATTTACAGTTTAAGAAGGCTGAGCAGTGTCTAATATTTGTTGAAGAGCATAGGCCAAAGTGCAGAAAAACACAACTTTGAGAAAGTTATTTGAGTTAGACAAACCAGATTATTAGTTGTATTTTCTTTACCTTCCTTTCAGATCACCCCCCCCCCCCCAAGGAAAAAAAAACTGGTCACGAGAAAGATATGCTGCAGAAAGAATATCGGGCAACGTGGAACTCATATGGGCTACAAAATGCATGGAATGTGATTCAGGCAAGAATAACTGAATACTATAATCAAATCTAGTGTGCTACTATACACAGGCTCGAGCCACTCTAGTAATAATTTGTATGCTGTGTACAGCCTCACTAAAAACAAAGAATGATAGCAACTACAACTGAAACAGTCAATGTATGAGTTTGACAATCAGCTGGTTTGTGTAATACTGGAGGAGAACTATTGTAATCACTAGATATGATGCACAGGCTGCTGCCTCTTATTGCTACAATGAGCCACACAAGCAGCAGACAGATGCAGGTCAGAAAGCCATATCCATGCAAAGAAAACACCATATTGCTAATGTAATTTTAAACCCTCAAATCAGGACCGCAATGCCACTCAGCATCTACATGAGCAAAAACAATGTCTACGGTTTACAGAATCATGGCTAAAACAGGAAAATATAACTGGAATACAAAACACAAAATCTGAAGGCGAAGTACACCGGTACTGGCAAATGTACCATGGCATCCCTGTCATTACAAATAATACTACAGCACACTCTGCACCACATATCCTGGCAGATGCGATGATATAGCATCCCAATTCATGTCACCTTGGACTTGATGCATACTGTATACAGAAAGAGACGCAGATCATGCATTTCAAAACTATTAATGTACTACCTACTCATTTCCAAGAGAAGGGGCAAATACAGATAAGATAGTAGCATGGAAGTGTTAAGTACTAAGTGCAACATATAGCAATGTGTGTTAGACAGCATTAAAGCATATGAAAGACAAAAGGAAACTAAGTGGGATAGCAGCATGCATCATTAAATGTAATGCCCAAGGTTTGACAGCCAAAAACACCATTCATGTCACAGGATTTATATGTACTGCAGTAGCCACGTAACCTGTCTTATTCAGACTCTCAGATGCAGAAAACAGTAAGGTGGAATATCTTTCATTCCATATACTACATTTCTCATTAGGATACTGCTCCAAATTGAGGTATACATTTGAAAGAAGCTTATTTCCATGCCTGAGTCTGTTTATGCATATAATACACACACCTGTATCATTATCTGTAGGGCTCATAACTGGTGATGAAGCTGTCAGCCTTTGTCATTGAGTAAGATAGGCCAATGAGGATTGAGGGAGGTGTCTGCAGCTCAGGCAGTAACTCTGTATTACAGTAGCATCATTTTTTCCTGCTACTTGGCACATAAAACACAATGAAATGAGTACCATTTCTAGTGAAATCTATATGTATCTAGGTTTAGCTGAGTCCACCTCTTTGTAATCCCCAAGAACTTCACAACACCAGACATATCTTGCTTCTTTAAGATCTTCCGAATTCAGATTCATTACGTCAGTAATGCTGTCTATCCATCTTAACCTCTACCATCCCTTCTTTTGTCAATACTCTTTCCCAGCATCAGTGTTTTCCCTAAGTGAATTCTGTCATCACATGATGAGGCCATAATATTTAAATCTTAATTTTACAGTCAGACCCTTCAGTAAACTGTCTAGGTTTATTACATTAAGCATTGACTGATTCTATCTTTTTGCAGTCTATGGAATTGATCAAAGTGTTCTTCAACACCACTGTTCAGAAACGTCAATTTTCCAATGACTAGCTTACTTAGTGTAGTTCTCACAGCAGTATTATTACTGTTAAAATCACAGCTATACTTTGTTGGCAGTGGGATACCTTTTCTCTAACAGTGTAGCCACATTTGCCATCTTTTAATTTCATGGCTACCACCAGCATTTACAGAGATTCTTGGGATTCTGTCACTGCTTCTACTTCCTCTTCAGCTATTTACAAATAATCAGTAGGACTAGAGGGCATAAAAGTATTTTTTTGATACCAAGCATCAAGACTGCTTTTGCATTTTGAATTTTCAGCTCCTCTTTTTTAGCAATACTTACATATATCAGAAGGCTGGGTGATCACAACCTCTTCCTCCCAAAGGTTTACAATTTAGGGTGCACTTTAGGGGTACTGGGACTCTTCACTGTGTCTTCTGAAACTTTTCTGGTAGATATAGTTTTATCAGGCTTGTGTTAGGTTCATAGTTTCGTAGGATGTTACTTGGCTATTGACCCAAGGGTCTTTACAAGCCTAGCTGCAAAATCCCAATACAATACATCTACACCCAAGATTTTTCTAGCAAGGATTACCCATGTCCAAGAGAGAAGCAGGGGCAATCCTCGGCAGGAATTTACGGTTTTGATCCAGTCATCCAGGTTGCAATTAAACAGGGTCATGGAGCTGCTCTGCTTAACATGGATTGGAAGCCTATTTCAGAAAAGTGGCAACCTCTGAAAGATGTATTTGTCTCTCCAGCAGGTCATATTTATGTCGTAGGCTAGATTGAGGTCCCTGGAATGGGTGACTGTAGTCCCATTTGACTTATGGATGTGCAGCATTTTCATTAGATTTGGGTCAGATATAGCCCTGTAAGCCAGACACAAGTCACCTCTAAGTAGTTTATATGCTACTGAGTACAGTGACAGTGACTTCAGTCTGTCTGCATAAGATGTGCTGGAGACCCTGAATTTTTTTAGTTAGAAATCTCTGAGGTCTCTCAAGCTGCTGCAGGTGTCTGGTACAATACATACCAAAGGCAGCATTATATTCAATAATAGGCCTGATGGGGAGTTATAAAGTACAGTTTTGTACCTACCATAAATGTAGATGTTCGAAGATCCACATTGCTGCAGTCCTTACATATGGGTAGTCCGCTGTCCTCGGTCGGCCCGAATACCAAAGTATTAGGCTGACGTCGGTCATGGGCGCTCAGATCTGACATCAGAGCGTCAGGGTATAAAAGCGCATGACCGACGTCATATCCTCAGTCTTTTCTTGCCCCAGATGTCAGAAGGCCCTAAAAAGAAAGGCCACAGCCCAAAAACAGGATACCTCCCAAAAACATGCCCAACAACAACCATCACCCAAACCATATAACCATGCCAAACTACAGAGGGGAAGGAGGGAGGGTAAATTGGACTGCAGCAATGTGGATCTTGAACATCTACATTTATGGTAGGTACAAAACTGTACTATGTTCTTCATCTCACATTGCTGCAGTCCTTACATATGGGTAGAATCCCAAAGCAGAGGTAAAGGGAGGATGGCAAAATCATAAAGCATTAGGGGCTGCTAAAATGCCCTGTAATATTGCAGTGGCAAATCCAGCCCTAGACTTAGAATAAAGAGGAAGGTGGTAATGCTTGGAAAAAGTATGTACTGAACTCCAAGTGGCTGCTTCCAAAATATCTTTGTTGCTACCCCTTAGAAAGGCAGTAGAAGTGGCAGTAGCTCTAGTGGAATGAGGTCTGATTCCAGCCGGAATCTCCTTACCATGATGGGAATAACAGAAAGAAATACAAAACCCAATCCATTTAGAAATAGTTTGTTTTGAAACAGGTTTTCCCTGAGAACCCAAAGCAAAAGAAACAAACAACTGCTGAGACTGCCTGAACCCTTGGTTCTGCTCAAATAATAATGTAACTGCCTGTGAATATCCAAAGTATGCAAAATCTTCTCCCCTTTATTTTGGGGGTTTGCATAAAAAGTAGGCAAATGAATAGTTTGGTTCAAGGCCACACTAGAAACCACTTTAGGCATAAAGGAAGGATTAGTACGCAAAGATACCCTATCCTTATGAAAAATCAGGAAAGGTTCCACTGCCATAAGGGCCTGTAATTCAGAAACCCTTCTTGCAGAGGTAATGGCCAACAAAAAGCAGTCTTCCATGATAAATACTTTAACTCGGCAGTAGCTGCAGGCTCAAAAGGTTGTAGAGTAAGCTTTTCCAACACAAAATTGAGATCCCAAGCAGGAGTAGGAGCTCTACTTGGGGGTCTTATGTTCTTTGCCCTCTAAGAAATTGCTTAAACAAAGGATGGGAAAATAAAGGAGGGTCACAGTCATAGTGAGCAGAAATGGCTGCAGCATGAACCTTTATCGAGGAGAAAGACAAACCCTTGTCCAATAACTCAGTAAGATATTGAAGAGAAACACTTAAATCAGGCTTGGAAACATCAAAGTCCTTCGCTTTGCTCCAAAGAAAAAATCTCCTCCATTTATCAGCGTAAACTTTCCTTGTACTAGGCCTTCTGGCCTCCAAAATAACATTCAAAACTTGTTGTGGAAGCTGAGACCCTCATAGGTCTAAAACAGAATATGCCAGGCTGTGAGATGCAGAGACTGAATCTTGACATTGAGGAAGTGATTGCCCTCCTGGGACAAAAGATGCAGAATCAAAGGCAGAGGCCATGGAGGCTCCCGTACCAAACTCCTCAGTAGTGGGTACCAGTGCTGTCGAGGCCAATCCGGCGCTATCAGAATCATGGATGGCTTGTCTATTCTGGCCTTCAGGAGTACCTTGGGAATGAGAGGCAGAGGTGGAAAGGCATAGACATGAAGATTGCTCCAACTGAATGATAGAGCATCCACCTTCCAAGCTGTGGGATGAAACATTTTGTGCAAAACTTTGGCAACTGGTAATTTAGTGGAGAAGCGAACAGATCTATGTCTGGAGTCCCCATAACACTGTCAACTTTTGAAACACATGAGGATCCAGTTTCCACTCGTGAGGATCCACAATTTGTCTGCTCAACACATCCGCTAAGGAGTTCTGTGCTCCTGGTAGAAACCTTGCCTGAAGATTGAGGTGTAAACTGAGAGCAGTCTCCCACAAAATCATCGCTTGCCTGCAAAGAGGGTGAATGGGTTCCCCTTGCTTGTTGATGTACCACATGACAGTAGTGTTGTCTGTTTGAATCAACACCTGTCCTGGGTGAAGTAAATCCTTGAAAGCCATCAATGCAAATTGGACTGCTAACATCTCCTTCAAGTTGATATGCAAATGTTGAAGTCTGACAGGCCACGTGTCTTGCACCCATTTTCCATTGAGGTGTGCTCCCCAAGCCTTGTCCGAGGCATCTGTCGTTAGAATCTGACTCGCCTCTGGTCGGGTCACAGAGAGTCCCTTGTTTAGGTGACATTCCTGAGCCCACCACAAAAATTCTTTCTGAATGCAAGGTATTATCTGAATGACAGTGTCTAGATCTTGGCAGTGTTGTGTCCATACATTTTTGAGATACCATTGAAGCTTCCTCATATGCAGTTTGGCATTGGGAAGCACCAGAATACAAGATGCCATGAACCGCAAGGCTTGAAGGACTGTCCTTGCAGTCAGCCTGGACTGTAGAGACATTTGATGGAAATAAAGAGAAAGGCTTCTTTGTTTGTCCGGGGTCAAAAAGGCCATCTGGGAAGCTGTATTCAGTCTCACACCCAGAAAGCACATGTCCTGAGAGGGTACTAGACTGGACTTTGTTTCGTTCACAGAATACCCTAGGCATCTTAACACTACCATCACATACTGTAGATGATGCAGAAGTTCGTCTTTGTGTTGTGCGATAATCAGGCAATCGTCCAAATAAGGATAAATCTGTATTCCTCTTAACCTGAAAAGGGCTATCACTGGAGCCAGAACCTTTGTGAACACACTGGGCAGTAGATAAGCCAAAGGGCAATGCAGAGAACTGATAATGTAAATTTCCAGCCCGAAAACGCAGGTACCTCCTGCAACTGGGCCTGATAGGAACATGAAGATAAGCCTCTTTGAGATCCAGAGTTACCATCCAGTGATCTTTTTCCAACAGAGGTAAAAGCTGTTGTAACGTCAGCATTTTGAACTTTGGAATGTCCAGATAAGTGTTGATGATAGATAAATCCAAAATTGGTCTCCACGTGTTCCCTTTCTTTGGTACTAGAAACAGGCGAGAATAAAATCCTAGTCCCACTTCTGACAGAGGAACTGGCTGTATAGCTCCTATTTGAAGAAGTAAAGAAATCTGCTTGTGAGCCTCTATCCTTTGCCGAGGAGGAACGTCTGGCATGCCTTTGAAAGGAGGCAATGTATGGAAATAGAACTTTTAGCCTCGGTTTATAATGTCCAATACCCATTTGTCCTGGGTGACTAAAAGCCAGTTTTGCTTGAAGAGTGCTAACTTTCCTCCCAAAGGAGCTGCCAGGGAAGAAGAATCTGGCAGCTGAAAATGCAGGTCATTGGGCCTGTTTACGAAAGGACTGGCCCCTGCCCTCACCTGCAGATTGTGCAGGTGAACTCCAAGTTCTAGGCCTGAATGTACTGTGAGCTCTGCCCCTGCCACGCCTAGATCTACCCCTAGACTGAGAATCAGAAGAAGGGTAGGTCCACCCCTTAGTAGGCCAATTTCTACTAAATTTTGGAGGTTGCACCTGCAAAAATCTTTAACAGTCTGCATGGACTTAGCCTTGTCTTCCATTTTCTTCAAAACCGACTCCACAGGGGACCAAACAAAACTTCAGACTGTAAAGGGGCATCCAGAATTCTAGTTTTAACATGCTCGGACAAATTCTGATCCTTAAGCCAGGCGTGCCTACGAAGAACTGAACCAGTGGCAGCCACCCTAGAAGAGGCCTGTACAGCATCAAAACCACACTGCAAAGAATGCTTACCCACCTGTTCAGAGACATGTACTAAATCCTGCAATTCTTTACACTCTATGCCCTCTGCCAAAGCATCCACTTTAGATTTTAGCTGAGAAAGGAGGAAATTCTGATATTTCAACATATGAAACTGGCAATTTAAAGCCCTCATTGCTAAAGTAGAAGAGGTATACACCTTCTTACCCCATCTATCCAAAGCTCTAGCTTCCTTATCTAGAGGAACCGGATTCTTTACAACAGAAGCTCTAACACCCTTAGGCCCCTGACTAATAGTTTCTGGGTCCGCCCTAGGACTCTTATACAGATATTTATGAGCCTCAGGCACCCTGTAATACCTGTCCGGTTTAACTGGCGCAGGAGGCAAAGAATCAGGATTAAGGGAAGCCTCCGAGAAAACATCTTGAACAACATCCAAAACAGGAGGTATAGCCAAGGGTCCATGCTGTGGTAAAAACAAGAATTCCCTAAGCCTCTTCCATGAATCAGAGAAATCCTGTCCTTCCCACTTAAAATGCTCCCTCATGGAATGCAGAGTTTCTGAAAATGAAAAATCCTCTGGAGGAGAAGCAGAAGGAGTGGAATCCTCTGCATCAGAATCGAATAAGGGGAAAATCTTGAATATCTTCAGCAGAAGAGTCTGAGTCATCTGAGGCCTGATCCAAACTTTCCAACTCTGGCTCCACCCTGGGCCTCTTATCAGGAGGGGGCATAGAACCTCTAATTAAAGTAATCAAATCTTCTGCCATTTTAAGCATGTGCTTTTTAGGCACAGACCCTGAAGTACCTGGAGGGACACCAGAGGAAGGCAAAACAGACCTGCCCTTAGAAGAAGCCTTAGAAATAGTAGCAGAAGGCCTAACCACCTTAGGCATAGAAGGGAGAACAGCAACCTGAGAGGCCCCTCCAGCTTGACCTGACTCCTGTGAGGCCACATCCTGCAAAATCAAAGTTTCCCCCTGAGACTCAACAGAAACTTCAGCCGGATCCGCCTGCTCCACTGTAGTTTCTGCAGGACCGGCGTCCGAAACGGACGAATCAACCTGTCTAGGTTTCAAGGATTTGTCTTTGCGCTTCTTCAGCGGGCGTCGGAGGATCCGACGGCATATTATAATTACACCGCTTACCAAAGACTAACCTAGCACAATCTAACCTTCTTTTTATAGTGCGCTTATTAAACCTAGCACAAAACCGACACCCGACTATGTCGTGGTCCGGTCCCAAACAAGGAATGCAAAGAGAGTGATAATCACTATGCGGTATCTGTTTCCCACAAGAAATACAATTATTCACTTTTTCTGACATCCCGAATTAACTGAGGTACGAGAAAACAACCATATTCCCCAACGGGGTACTTAGCCCAACTTGGTTTCGGTCTGAAACTCAGAATACGAAAATTTCAGAACGCCGAACGGCACTTGCAACGCTGCTTCTGCATCGGACCATGCGGCAAAAAAGACTGAGGATATGACGTCGGTCATGCGCTTTTATACCCTGACGCTCTGATGTCAGATCTGAGCACCCATGACCGACGTCAGCCTAATACTTTGGTATTCGGGCCGACCGAGGACAGCGGACTACCCATATGTAAGGACTGCAGCAATGTGAGATGAAGAACATCCTCTTTTGCTCTAGAGGCGATGCCTTTACTAATCAGGTGAATGATGTAGAATGCCTTTCTCGCCACAGCAGACGCATGATGGTCGAAGTTGAGGTCACAGTCAACTTGTGTTCCCAGGTCTCTCACTCTAGAATTGATATTTAGGGTATTATGGTTTATTTTATAATCAGAAAAGCATCTCCATTTTTGATATACATTATTTTATAATCATCAGTGACGTTGTTTTACTGAAGGGAACGATGATGCATTTTTTAGCATTTAGTTTAAGACAATGGCTTTGGCAGCAATCATTAGTCTGTGCAAGCCCTTTTTGAACAATAACATCGCTAGGGGATTCAATGATACCACATAATTTGCCGTCATCTACAAACTTGGATAGCCACAACCCCTCCATTTTGGCCTGAACTTCAGAGAAGTATATGCCAAACAAGAGGGGGCCCAGCACTGACCCTTGTGAGACCCCACTGGTGACAGGTCTGCTGGCAAAGGTGAAGTCTCCCACTTTGACTGAGTATTGTCACACTGTCAGCCAGTTTACAACCCACCTGACAACATAGGAGTCGATATTCAACTGGGTTAGTTTGTCAATGATGCCCAAATGTGGGAATGTGTCAAAGGTTTTGGCCAAGTCAAGACAGATGAATGCAAAGCTGTGCACACAGCCTATGGCTCTGGTCACATTCCCAAAGAATTCCACTGGGTTTAGCAGGCATGACCTACCCTTGACAAAGCTGAACTGGGACAGATCTAGGGTTTGAAGGTCACCTATATCTTTATTTATGAGATCCACGATGGTTCTTTCCATTGCCTTACAGATAAGGATGGTTAAACTTATAGTCTATAGTTACCCAGGTCTGTAGCCAAGCCACCCTAGTGGAGGGCGATAACAGTCATTGTTTTCCATTCAGTAGGGACAAAGCCAATATTCAAGGCTGTGGTTGAATAGGGTGCCTAGTGAAGTAGCTAGCTCTTATTTAAGAGCATTAAGAACTCAGACCGGAATGCCATCTGGTCCCATGGGGGCTGTGTTCTTAGTCTTGGAGAGAGCAGGGAGGAGGTGATGTTGAAGAAATGGTTTGTGGTATTGTTTGGGAGGATAGGGGGTGGAATTTTAACCAAACCTGTCTGCTAGCAGGTTTACAATTTCTGCAGGATCAGTGTGTGTGACACCATCCAAACATCAGAATCCTACCGTACAGGTTGAGGAGGTAGCTGAAGAAGGGATAATAGTCCAGATCATTAAATTATAACACCATGGGTTACTTATGTCTTCATACGTAATTTGGGCATCTCTGAATCACATACTATGTAATAATTATGTTTGATGCATTCAACTGCATACTGCTTATGTGAAATGCAAGCTCCATACACCATGATGTTTCATAATGACCAGTACACAGGGGTAAGGCCTGACTCTGAATGTGAAGTAGTCCAAACAAATGGCTGTCCCCACTCACTGACCTTCTGCAATCAGTAGTATGTCTCTGAATCTTACCCAGTGTTAGTAGACTTTGATAGCTTTCAGAATATATTGAAGGTCTAAACATAACTTGTGGTATTTACTTTGAAATATCTGTTGAGCTGAAATATACAGGTGTGACATTTTCATAAATATTTGTGCAATTTGAATACAAAGAAGTATGGCAGGCAAGCCTGAAAATGTGTACTTAAAATGTTAAAAAAATCCTGGCTAGCTGCAAAATTACGACAGGTGGTAAACATGTATATTCAGTTGTAAATCAGAAGACAATTGGTGCATTAGGCTGAATCATGGTCATTGGGGTGCATGTATGTGTTACAACACGCTAATATTTGTATGCTTGTGGCATTTTTAGATCTTTCCTGTGATTTGGAAAAAGCAGAGATCAAAACCAATACTAATAGCTAAAGATAGCCAAGATGAGAACTTATTTTTAGTAGAAGGTCAGTACTTATGGGGCTGCTGAGTAAAACAATCACACATTAAAACTGTTTCTTCAAGATTTTGGAACATGAGCTTTGAGTACAAACTTACATTTGTAATCATACAGTTTATTATGGGAGCAGTGGCGAGATGTATACAAATGAACCAGATGTTACCAAATGCTGATTAAATTTCCACTGGAATCAGCACATTTTCATTACTGACAGCTTTTTTAAGAATCAGAAGCAATGCAGATTGCACAATACATTTTCTTTAACAAAAGATCAAGCTTTGATAGACTGATCAAGAGCATAGCCAAGCAATTTTAGATATTTATAAGAAGGATGGCTTGCTACTGTGATGTTTTAATAAAGAAAATTGAAACTGGATGGGGAGACGCTTCAAACTGAACTAACTTTTAGTTATGTACTTACCATAAATTTAGATGTTTGGGATCCATCTCGCCTACATTGAATACTGATGGGCTCGGAGCCGATCCCTCGGCTCCGACTCGGCACGCTATGCTATAGAGCGAGGCTTCTTATTGGCTGAGCTATTTCTTATCCCAGGATGCACCACCACTAATCCCCCAGATCTTGTTTGTCCGCATTCATGCACACATGCACAACTTGTTTATATAACATTGTTAGATGTTTCAAGATGAAACAACAGGATTCGGACCTTCTGATATCCTCTGACCTCCAAGAAAGGGGGAAGGAGGGTGGGTTATTAGAATGAAGCGAGATGGATCCCAAACATCTAAAGTTATGGTAAGTACATAACTAAAAGATGTTATGTGATCCTATCTCGCCTACATTTCAATACTGATGGGACAGCGTCCCTAGCACCTAAATCCTGGGTGGCTCATTGGAAAACACTCCTGAGCACTGTGGAACCAAATGAAGCTCGTCCTCTAGATGCCACATCCAATTTGTAGTGGGAAATGAAAGTGTGCGGGGAAGACCATGTAGCCGCAGCACAAATGTCACTAATGGCAAGCTTAGAATGAAATGCTATCGAAGTAGCCATAGCCCTTGTAGAATGAGCTTTGACAGAGGTGGTAAGCTCTTTGTTAGAATAAGAATAAGCTTGAGTAATACAGTCCCTGATCCATTTGGCAATAGTGACCTTTGTGACCGCTTTGCCCAATTTATTGTCTGCAAAGGTTACAAACAACTGATCTGTTTTCCTTGTTTGTTTGGTCCTATCTAAATAAAAACGCAACTGCCTGTGGACATCTAATGTGTGGAATATGAATTCCGCTTTGTTAGAATACTTCGGAAAGAAGACTGGAAGTTCTAATGATTGTTGTAGGCAGAAACTGGAACAAACTTTAGGGACAAAGGAAGGATTTGGCCTGAGAGATACCCTGTCTTTGTGAAAAACCAAGTACGGAGGTTTTACAGACAAAGCTTGAAGCTCTGAAACCCTTCTGGCAGAAGTAATCGCCACCAGAAAAGCAGTCTTCCACAATAGAAATTTTAAATCACATGTCGCTGTCGGTTCGAAGGGGAAGGAAGTTAAGGCGTGTAACACCACATCGAGATCCCATGGAGGAGCAGGATGAGAAATCGGAGGTCTTAAAAGCGCAGCACCTTTCAAGAAGGTCTTACACAATCTGTTGCTCATTAAAGGTGGGTTTATAGATTCGTGAAAATTGGAAATAGCTGCCAATTGAACCTTGATGGTAGAGACTGAAGAGCCTTGATTGAAAAGAGAAGTTAAAAATTTTAGTACTTCTGATACGGGAATAGTGATGGGATCCAGGCCCCAGAGTTGAGCCCAAATAGCAAATCTTTTCCATTTGCTAGAATACAATTTCTTTGTAGCAGACTTGTGGGCCGAAGATAAGATGTGTACAACTTCTGGATCCAATGTATGACTCCTGACTATAGTCGGAAGAGGAGGAGCCAAGCCGTCAATTTTAAGGTGTGTAGGGACTGGTGGAATAGTCCCGACTGATGAACCAAAAGGTCTGGGATCTGATCCAGGAACCTTGGACCTTCCAGAGCATACTTCTGAAGATAGGGGAACCATACCAGGCCAGTAAGGAGCAACTAAGATCATTTTGCTCCCCAAGAGAGACGCCTTTTGGATCACCCTGGAAAGGAGAGGAACTGGAGGGAAGGCATAAAGCAAGTCGGTGGGCCAAGGACGGGCTAGTGCTTCCATGGGGCTCTTCCCCGGAGCCGGGGTGAGGGAGAAGAAGTTTTTGCACTTCGCATTTAGAGGAGTCACGAAGAGGTCACAACACGGAACTCCCCATTTGCTGAAAATCTGATTTGCAACTGTGATGTTCAGAGACCATTCGTGAGGAGAGAGGATGGTTCTGCTCAGTCTGTCGGCTATCACATTGGACTTGCCCGGGATATGAGTAGCCACTAGAAAGCGTTTGGTCGACACTGCCCATTCCCAAACCCTCATGGCCTCTCTGCAAAGAGGATAGGATCTGGTCCCTCCCTGTTTGTTCAAGTACCAGACAACTGACATGTTGTCTGAGTGAACAGCAATCACGCCCTGAGGGAGGTAATCGGGAAGGGCTTGAAGGGACAGAAGCACCGCCCTCATTTCTAGGATGTTGATATGAAGTAGGGTCTCTTCTGGGTGCCATTTGCCTTGGACTGACCTGCCCAGGGAATGCCCCCCCCACCCCATCTGGGAGGCGTCCGTGGTCAAAGTGGCCGCAGGAGGAGGTGGAACAAAGGGTCGTCCCTGATCCAAATTAGAGGGCACTAGCCACCAGCGAAGGTCCCGTTTGCAGGTTTCCGTGATCCATATAAGGTGACTGAGAGGGAGTTCCTGAAAGGACCACTGAGCTGAAAGAAGCCACTGGAGAATTCTCATGTGCAACCTTGCCAGGGGAACTAGAAGAACTGTGGCGGACATGGATCCCAATAGTTGCAGGACCATTCTGGCTGGGGCTTTGGATCTGGGAAGTAAGGCTCGAACTTGAGCCTGTATGGTTTGTATCCTGTCTGTAGGTAGATAGACTCGCATTCGGTTTGAGTCTATCTCTACCCCTATGAATCTTATGCGTTGAGATGGCAGCAACACAGACTTTGGCCAATTGAAGGTGATTCCAAGGGAATTGCCCAGTGATATTGTGGCTTGTAGGCTCCGCATTAGTAGATGCTTGGAGGTGGCAGTTAGGAGCCAGTCATCTAGATACGGAAACACCTGGAATCCTAGACTTCTCAGGTGAGCAGTCACGACCGCCAAACACTTGGTGAACACCCTGGGGGCTGTGGTGAGACCAAAGGGCAGCGCGCGGAACTGAAAATGACTGCCTCCTAGGCTGAAGCACAGATGTCTCCTGGACGCTTGATGTACCATGATATGGTAATAAGCGTCCTTGAGATCTACGGAGCACATCCAAACACCTTTCTCCAGCAATGGGAGAATGGTTTGTAGGGTGACCATTCGGAACTTGGACTTTCTGACTGAACGGTTTAGAATGCTGAGGTCCAAAATGGGTCTCAAGTCCTCGATCTTTTTTGGCACCAAAAAGAATCTTGAGTAAGTCTCTAATCCGATCTGGTCTGCGGGGACCGGTTGGATGACTCCTTTTTGCAGCAGCTTTGAAACTTCTGAGGCTGCATTTTCCCGTTGACTGGGTGACGGGTCCGGGATTTTTTTGGACTGAGGTGGAGAGTGAGAGAAAGGGATGGTGTAACCTCCGGCGATAATTCGAAGCACCCATCGGTCCTGAGTGATACCTTCCCAGGCTTTTAGGTGCTTCGAAAAACGACCCCCGACTGGCTCCGGAGCTGCACAGTCGGGCAATCCCTCAGGGACTGTGAAAGGCTGAAGAGCCACGAAAGGACTCGCGGTCTCCAGTGTTGCGAGGGACTCTGCCGCCTCTGGGACGGCATCTTCCAGAAGAATTTCCCCCTCCCCTGCCTCTGGAAGGGGGATCATCCTGCTGTGAGGGGTAAGACTTCTGAGATCTACGGAACCACATTTTCCCTCCTCTTTTAGCCTTGGGGTAAGGCCGAAAGGGAGTGGAAAATCGTGCCCCTACGGCAGTCAAAGTCTTACCTTCCTGCTCGCAGCGGGTCAGTGTGTCCTTTACCTTGGGTCCAAACAGGGAGGACCCATCAAAGGGGGCGTCGGCAAAGGAAGACAAAGGCCTCCGCAAAATGACACAGGCGGAGCCAGGCTTGTCTCCATAGAGCAATGCCTGTACCCGCCGCTCTACTCGCCCTTCGCCGCATAAGAAATGAGCCTCATGGACGAGTTTGAAATGGACGACAGTGTAGCCAGCTGAGAGCCAACCGTCTGGGCCAGCTCCTCAAGCAGGTTACCCAAGAGGGTATCGGAAAGTTCTTTAATCAGATCCCTCTGAAATCTGGTAAAGTGCGTGAGGTAGTTCAAGGACCTTAATGTAAAGGCCGCTGAACTTAGGGTGTGCTTACCGTACCGATCCATGCTCCTAGACTCCTTATTAGGAGGATGGATGGACATCGAAGCCTCTGCTACATCTTGCTGGGTAGCAGATGCCACCACCAAAGCATCTACAGCCACACCTTTAGTTAGGAACTCTTTTTCAGGGGGTGCTGACAGGAACTTATTAGGACGAGCAGGCACCGGTTCCACAGAGTCTGGGTGTTCCCACGCCCTTCGACAGATCAAGTCCAAGAGTTCGTCGAAGGGCAGAGACACCCAGGAGGCGGAGGGCTGAGCCCCGAAGGCCTTAAGGAACACCGACTCATCAGCAGAAGGGGGTTTGGATTGCCAGCCGCCTCGTTGTTTAAGGGCTTCCAGGATGTCTGCAAAGGAGACATCATCTGAGGACGACTTAGGGGACCCTTCTGCATCATCGAGATCAGTGTCTGATGTAAGAGACTCATCAGGGGAGTCAACGTGCTTCCTCTTGCACGATCTTTTCCTGGGGGGTTCCTCCGAAGAAGCTTCAGAAGGACCTCCAGGAGGGGGGGGAAACCCCAGTGGGGGTAACCTCAGGCCCCGGGGCTCCGCTAAGGACAGGGGGACTGCCAAAGACCCAGTCTCGGTATGCAGGGAAGGAGCTGGGGAGACCGTGGAGGTAGCCAAAGATGATTTCGCTAACGCACTCCTCATAGCCCTGAAGGCGAGACCACCAGAATCCTGGGAGGGTCCCACCTCCGTGGCCACGACGGTAGACGGCACTCCCGCAGCCGACGCACCGAGAGGAAGGCTTGGGACCGAAAACATCAGTCCCGAAGCATCCCCCCGGGGCAGACAGAAGAAGTCCGCGTACCGAACTCCGACTCAAGAGCCGGAGTTGGAGTAAGGGTCGGGCCCGACCCTAAAACCTCCACCGGTTCCAGCAGCACCGGCTCCAACGGTGCCGAGGCTGTTGGAGGAGGAACCATAGTAGCAGGGTGGACCATCGGCTCCGAAGCCGAATGGGCTGGAGCCGAAACTAACTTTTGGGAACACTGGAGACTGGAAGACACTGGAGACTGGAAGAGTCTTAGGAGCACCCTGTCGATGTCCGAATCAGACATCTTGGAGGATCTAGATGATACCGATCAGGTCCGAACCGATTTCTCCATCGGCTCCATAGGACTAGGGGACCGGCTCCGAATGGATTCTATTACTATCGGTTCCGAGGGAGATCTCAAAGCAATTTCCCTCGGTGCCGATGAGGACTTCGGCGCCGAAGGGGAAGAGTCTGAGCCGGCAACCCTCATCGGCTCCAATATCAGTGGAGCCGATGAAGGTGACCCGCCTCTCGATACCCCAGTCCTCGGCTCCGAAACCAGAGGGGTCGAGACTGGAGGCATCGAGGCAGACCGTTCCGCCCTCGGCTCCGAAGTCCGTGGAGCCGATGGAGAAGCCTGCCTAGGTTTTTTGGCAGTCGGTTCCGACAGAATGGTCGCAGCCGACACTTTTTTCTTTTTTGAAGGAGAGGAAGAAGAAGATAAAGCCTCCTCGAAGGATGGCTTAATCAACCCTTTTAGGATTAATTTGTTCTTCCTCTCCTGGAGGACTCTTGATGAGAAGGCGTGACACACGCTACATGACTCTTGTAGGTGCTTGGCGCCTAAACAATAAACGCACGAGTGGTCGTCCGTTATGGACATCTTATAACCACACCTCGCGCACTTTTTAAACCCAGAGGGTCTATGCTCTTTAGACATGTCTAATAAACTAGTAAGATTAATAATAGACAAAAACTAGCAGTTTAAAGTTCAAAATATAAAGTTTTATTATTTTTTTTTTTTTAATTACAATACAGTTGCACAAAACACAGAAAAGGAGGGTCAAGACCCTCTAACTTAAGCAGGTACTTGACACACAAATAAAATGCTAGAAATAGCAAATAGGGGAAGGCCCCTCTAACTTAAACGGGAAACCTTCCCTTAACGAAAAAACACAAATTCCTCCACAAATTCCTCAACAAATATATTCAAACGCACTCGTATCACAACAATAGCTGTTAAAACAGCTTTTGGGTTCAAAATAAGCAAATTCCTGACAGGAAAAGCCTGAATAAAACAGTACTTAGCCCAGCCAAGTTGAGACCACGTCCTAGCTTGTAAGCGGCAAACGAGATCTGGGGGATTAGTGGTGGTGCATCCTGGGATAAGAAATAGCTCGGCCAATAAGAGGCCTCGCTCTATAGCATAGCGTGCCGAGTCGGAGCCGAGGGATCGGCTCCGAGCCCATCAGTATTGAATGTAGGCGAGATAGGATCACATAACATCCTGTAATTATATTTTCTATTTTGTGAGATCTGCACAGATAGTTTGAGTGCTGTCTGTAACCCCAAGGTCAGTGCTCCATGTTCATGTATATACAAATATAGGCTAAGTTAATATATGTCTTAGAAATATGAGCATTTGTATGCTATAATTAGTTTGAACACCATATCAATTAAGCAGTTAATTTTTATTTATATGTATGTAGAAAAACATGTTTTACTTCACAGCTTGATCAAATGAATATCTTGGAAATATAAAGATTTACATGCTAGAATTAGTTTGAACAGTTTCTTTTCAGTCAAGTACACATAGATGTTTGTATATTATAGATTTTGTTAACATACATGCTTAGAAATGATTGATTCAAGTTTTATCTATTAGGATTAATGAGATGGCATTTTCTAAAGAAGAGAAATTTGTATTTCTCCATTTTATAGGCAAGAAATTGAGTTTAACTTGACTTTGCTTTCTCTTGACTAAAGATGCAAGTTTCAGTTCTGCTGACCTGTCATATTTTCATTAATTAAAATGATAGTTATCTTGGAAGAGTAATGTAGACATACTTCCAGGTGGATGGGAGATTATATGTGCAAGGAGCTCTCATTATCCCTGCCATATACTAGTTTAGCTTATAATCATAAACGTTTCTGTGTGCATGAGAAGCATTTTCTTTTCATCTAAAATACACTTTTTTGCTTGTTGTCCACAGTGTTATCTAACTAAAAAGTGCTTTTATTTGAATAAAACTCCTTATGTAAACATGCAATACATACATTTCTGCATTTAATTCCATATGTGTGTGTACATATATATACATACATACATACACACACACACATATACATAAAGAGAGAGGTGCCTGTGGTGCCATCAAGTTGCAACTGATTAAGGGCAACCATATGGACAGTTTTCTGAACTATCAGCAGAGTTTTCATTAATGAGATATGGGAGTAGATTGCAAGGCATGTCTCCTGGCTGACCCACAGCAGCATATTGACATATTTTCCTCCATCCTTCCACTGACCATTGGTTCTCCCTCTTCTGTTACCCTAATGATCTATTCCTTCCCTCTTCAACTTACATGCATGGCACTCGGGCTATTCAAGGACTGGGCTGTCTTACTACAGATGGATGAGGTTTTCTTCCTTAGGACCCCCACTCCAAAATATTCTGCTGTCTGATGTCACAGGATTACACTTCAATAAGAAGTGCTCAGTGGTGCAATTACACTATTATCATGAATAAAACACTCCCTACTGGGTTCAAATGGATAAAGGCGGTTTGTCCTTTGATGCAAGTCTCTCCTCATAAAAGCAGTGGCAAACTTTCTTCATCTCTACAGACCAGGCTAAGGGCTTCTCAGTTTTTGTATAACTTAGCATCACTGATCTTGATGCGAGTGTAGTGAGTTTCTGCATACCATGCAGGAATTTGTATAATGGAACAATACCAACTGCACAACACAAAGCACCATTTGTCAGCTTAACAGGAATGGAAGGGCTGAGACCTACAGGTAACTTTGTAGATGCTTAAAGCTATATAAGCATTTTCAGATAAAGTCATTCAGCAACAATACATTCATGGGGTGTAGAATGTAGACCTAATGATGGATGTGGCATAAACATGTAGCACATAACTGATCCTAGGCGCATCCTCACTCATGAAAAATTTTGATGGTAGGTACCCTTAAGCTCAGCCTCCATCATGTCTGATGATTTATCTTTATTAATCATTTGCCAAACAGATTACCAAGAAAGAAAAAACAGATGGATGTTAATGAAATCACAGTTGGGGTGACAAGTTCCATATTACTCTCTTATTGTGCAAACAAGCCACCTTGTCTTAAGCATATGTACAGCAGTTTACAATGTTTAATGAATTTTGAAGTGTTACAACTATAGTAGCAGAAGTTCATCATAAAGTAATGGGCAGTGGAAAAATCAGTGTGTCTACACTGAAAGATATCTTGTAGAAACCTGACATGCTGTTTTAAGCCAGTTCCAGAAGGTATGCCCTGTATTTTATCAGGCTCTACAAAGTTGTTTAAAGAACTGGAGTTAAAAAATAATTATTAAAGTATATGCAATGGGACCTTGGATATTTTAGGGTAAGCTTACTGTATAAGTGAAAGTGCAGAAGTCTCAGAGTTGAAAACAATTCAACGGATAATATTTGGAAGACATTTACATTATAAATAAAATGAATGAAGAGGCTGGTTACTTTATGCTAAGCTCTTGACAGAGCACAGAAAGAGCATCTTGCTGCAATCTACAGGGATATCATACTGACCAAAGATAAGTTAGAGTTGGCAGTCTCAGAGGGTGTCAGGAGCTGAAATCAAAATAAAATATAACAAAAAGGTAATGAGGAGGACAGTATTTTAAAACAAAGAGAAAGAGAACAAACTTCCTTGAAATCATAATGCTTGCAAAATTTTGGGAAAAGACTAACAAGTAAGTGATTCACATTAATGATGATGATTAATTAGTACCAAGTCTCTGATTGACAGCAGAGAAGATGGAGTTATGGAGCATTTTTTAGCACCACAAAGGCATCATACCAATCAAACCCTCAGAAGGTTGTCCAGTTTGGCTCAGACAAAGAATGGCAATCAGAAAGAAAAATAAGTTATGTACTTACCATAACATTCCATGTGAGTTGTTATTCTTCCCTTCATTATTACTGATGGGTTCGGATCATACCATCGGCTCCAATTCGGCCAAATAGCAAAGCTCAAGGTCTCAAAACAGCTTGAGGCCAAAGCCCTATACCACAATGCACCACTTCATTCCCCAGATCTTGTTTGCTGCCGACTAGTGAAGAAACCTATTCCGAATTTCAAGGGGATCATAAGATCCAGGGAGAAGGACACCCTCCAGGAAAACCAAAACTAGCGTGAAACCTCTCGTGCTTCCAGACATAGGAAGGGGGTAGGAGGGAGGGTCGTAATAATGAAGGCGGGAATAACAACTCACATGGAACTTTATGGTAAGTACTTAACTTCTTAATGTGAAGTTGTTTAATCTCGCCTTCATTCTTACTGATGGGTAGTGTCCCCAGCACCACAATCTTGGGTGGCTCACGGGAGTACCTGTTTCAGGACAGCAGATCCAAATGAAGCTCTGCCCCTAGAAGCCTTATCGACTTTGTAATGAGATAAAATGTATGTGGATTTGACCAGGTGACAGCTGCACAAACAGAATCTATGAGTAACCTGGTCAAGAAAGCTACAGAAGTAGAAACCGCCCTTGTAGAACGAGCCTTGACCTTATTGTGTAATGCAATACCCGCTTCACTGTAGATAAAGGAGATACAATCAGAGAGCCATTTCGATAAGGTAGTTTTGGAGACAGGTACACCTTTTCTTGAATCTGAGAAGGAGACAAACAGCTGATCAGACCTTCTGAGGTCTTTTGTTCTATCCAAATAAAAACAAAAGTTGTTGATGCACATCAAGTTTGTGAAGCATATACTCCAATTGGTTTGTATGGTTGGGAAAGAAAACAGGTAACTCAATTGGGTAGAAATGATGAATTCGTCCTGAGGGAAACCCTATCTTTATGAAATATCAGATAAGGTGGTTTAATGGAAAGGGCTTGCAATTCCGAAATTCTGCATGCTGACGTAATTGCCACCAAGAAAACGGTCTTCCAAGAAAGATACTTCAGCTCACAAGAAGAGGCAGGTTCAAAGGGCGGAAGAATAATTTTGGATAAGATTAGATTTAAGTTCCAGGAAGTAGTAGGAGATCTGATCGGTGGTTTTAAGTGCATCTTACCCTTCAAATAGGCCTTAGCCAGCTTATGAGACATGATACCATTTTCGGATGCACCTAAATGAAAATTAGAAATAGCAGCGAGTTGGACTCGAATGGACGCTGCTGCAGCTCCTTCATTGAACAGTTTCGTTAGGAATTCCAGTATGTCAGATATAGTTGCCTGGTAAGGGTCAATGTTATTCTGTTGTGTCCAGATGGAAAACCTTTTCCACTTACTGAGGTAAAGTTTCCTAGCAGAAGATTTCTGAGACAATAGGATATGTCACGCTTGTTCTGATAAATTCTGGACCCTGGCTATTCTGGGAATTGGAGCAGCCAAGCTGTCAGTTTGATGGACTGAAGAGAGGGATGAAGAGCTCCTGACGAGTGGGTCAACAGATCCGGCACTGGGTCCAGGATCCAAGGCTCCTCTAGTAGATGAGGCTTCAGAAAGGGGAACCAAATTTTATGAGGCCAATATGGGAGAATCAAGATAAGTGTCCTGCCCAGAAAACTGGCTTTCTGCAATACTCTGGGAATCAATGGAAAAGGGGGAAAAGCATAAAGGAGTCCCGGAGGCCAATCGTGGACAAGTGCATTCCTTGGGGGATTGTCCTTGTTGAGGGATCAGGGCAAAGTAGTTGGCTGCACTTGGTGTTTGTGGGGGTGGCAAAAAGATTGCAGCAAGACTGGCCCCATCTGCGAAAAATCATTTCCGCTATTTCGTTCTTGAGAGACCACTCTTGAGGTAGCAGAATAGCTGTGCTGAGTGTGTCCACTATTAGGTTGGATTTCCCCGGGATGTGCATTGCAGTCAGAAAACGCTGGGTGGACTCTACCCAATTCCATAATCTCAGAGCCTCTTGACACAAGGGGTAAGATTTGGTTCCTCCTTGCTTGTTGATGTACCAGACTACTGACATGTCTGACTGGACTGCAATCGTGCCAAGGGGAAGAGAGTCCTGAAAGGCCTGCAATGCTAGAAGAACCACTCATCTCCAGGATGTTTATGTACAAATGAGCCTCGTGAGTCTGCCAAGTACCTTGGGCTGTCTGTCCCTGATAATGCCCCCCCAACCGATCAGGGAGGCATCCGTGGTCACCGTTGCAACTGGAGAGGGAACAACAAATGGGCGACCCATAGTCACTGTCTCCGTTAGCCACCAGCGAAGGTCTTTCTTGAGAGAGTCGGTAATCAAGACTAGATGATTCAAGGGTAATTCCTGAAAGGTCCATTGCATGAATAGTAGCCACTGAAGAATGCGCATGTGGGATCTTGCAAGGGGTATTGCAATGATTGCTGCTCCCATCGTGCCAAACAGTTTGAGAATCTGTGATGCTGGTACTTTCCGCTTTAACAGTAGATCCACAATTTGTTGTTGGAGGACAATAACTCTTTCAGGAGGGAGCTTCAGGGACATGCTGACCGTGCCTAAGTCTGCTCCTATAAAGACTGTACGCTGCGACGGCAATAAGGCAGACTTTTCTAAATTTATCATAATTCCCAGCTGTAAACATAGATCCCTGGTAGCGTCCCTTGCCCGAATAAGCTGATGTCTGGTGGGGGCGGTAAAGAGCCAGTCATCCAAGTAAGGAAACACCTGGATTCCTGAATGTCTCAAGTGAGCCATGACTACTGCCATGCATTTGGTAAACACTCTGGGGGTTGTAGTGAGACCAAAGGGCAGTGCCCAAAACTGGAAATGACTGGCTCCCAGCCAGAAGCGCAGATGATCCCTGGATGGCCTGGCTATTTTGATATGGTAGTACGCATCCTGTAGATTGATAGAGCACATCCAATCTTTCCCTAAAAATGCGAGAATGGACTGAAGCATGACCATCTGGAACTCCATCTTCACCATATATTTGTTGAGCCTGCTTAGGTCCAGAATAGGTCTCCAGTCCCCTGTCTTCTTTGGTACCAAAAAAAACCTTGAGTAAGTTCCGGATCCTTGCTGGTCTGCTAGGACTGGCTGCATGACTCTTTTGCAATAGTTTCTGGACCTCTACGGATGCTACATCCCATAGACTGCGTGGAACATCTGGGATTCCTTTTGTTGGTCTGGGGTAAGAGTGAAAGGGGATGGAATATCACGTTTTGTACCCATCGGTCTTCTGAGATATTTAGGCAGGCACCTAGGTACAAAGACAAATATCCCCAGACTGCCTCCAGAGCAGGACAGTCGGGCCTCCTTTCAGGAGCGCTGATAGGGTTTCCCAAGGAACTGATCCCTGTCACTCTGGTTCTGCGGACCCCCTCTGCCAAGTGGGCGTCTTCCACCACTGCCTCCAACTCTGCCCCTGGAGGAGGCTTCACCTTGTGAGTTCGGAAAGGCTCCTTAGGTCTTATGGAACCACATTTTCCCATCCCGTTGGCCTTTTGGATAATGTCTAGTAGGGGTAGAAAAACTCCAACAGCAGATAGAGTCTTACCGTCTTGCTCACATCTGGTGAGGGTCTGTTTTACTTTTGGTCCAAATAAGGAGGAACCATCTAAAGGGGCATTAATAAACGACTTAAAAAGTTCCACAAAAGAACAAAAGCGCATCCAGGAATGTCTCAGCAGAGCGATTCCTGTACCCACAGCCCTACTCGTTCCATCAGCTGCGTAAGACATGAGGCGCATGGATGAGTTTACAATGGAGTTGAGGGTAGCAAGCTGAGACATCACCTTGTCCGCCACAGAGTCGGCTATCGCACCCTGGAGAGTATCTCCATGCTCCTTGAGGAGATCTCTTTGTAGACGTGTGAAGTGGGTCAAGTAGTTCAATGACCGAAGTGCAAAGGTCGTAGAACTGAACATGCACTTCCCAAATCTGTCCATTATCCTAGACTCTCTATTAGGAGGATGGACAGATGTAGAAGTCTCAGACATCTCCTTTTTAGAGGCCGCCACCACCACGATGGCATCAACAGGCATGGATTTAGATAAAAAGGCCTTTTCATGGGGTGCTGATATGTACTTGTTTGGCCTTCTAGGAACAGGCTCCATAGAATCTGGTGACTCCCACGCCCTTCGAGACAAAAGGTCCATTAACTCATCAAAGGGCGGAGACACCCAAGAGGTGGAGGGTTGGGACCAGAAAGCCTTCAGGAGCATCAATTCGTCCTTGGTAGGGTTTTGGGGCTGCCAGTCCCCCCCCCCTCTGCTTAAGGATCTCAAGGATTTCCCCGAAGGAAATATCCTCAGAGGGAGACCTAGGGGACCCTTCAGATTCCTCCAAATTGGTGTCCATGATGGATTCCTGAGGGGAATCTAAATGTCTCCTCTTACATAGCCTCTTCCGAGGAACCTCCTCAGTGGGAATCTCTGGGGAGATCTCAGAAGAGCAGGGTTCCCCCAAAGGGGCATCCTGAGGCTCTGGGTCCCTATGCTTACGGTGAACCTGTGGTAGCGGAGAAGAAGCCAGCACCTTTTGGGAGGAGGTGGCTATATCAGAGGTTGTGGAGCCCTCCTCATGGCATCAAAGGCCCCACGGCTCCAATGTGAGGAAGCACAGCCGGCTCCGACCCCAAGGTAGGAGCCGAACTCATCCGTGCTGAAGCCGCAAGAGGAAGAGTCGGAACCGACAGGAGAGTGTCATCTCACAGATTCTACCGATGGAGCAGAGAATACCAGGGTGGTCGGTACCGACAGGTTAGAAGCAAGTGTCGTCACCGATGGTTCCACCAACGACTGAATGGTCCTCTCCAGCTCCAAAGTCTCGATTTGAGTTGGAGGAGGAGCAACCACAACAACAGGAGTGAACTTTGTTAGTTCCAAAGCAGCTGGAGGCAAAACCGACAGAATTTTAGCAAGCACCGGATCCTATAAAAGTCTCTGCACCACTCTGTTCACGTCTGAATCCAAGAGTCTGGAAGCCAGAGAGGAAACCACCGATGGAGCCGGTGAGCCCAGAATCGGAGACCTCAACGTAGGAGATACCGGTTCCAAGACTGGGGACCGGCTCCTACCAGCAACCTGAACGGTTGGCTCCGATGACACTGGAGCCAAGACCGTAGCTTAAATTTCTTCGATTCTGACACCGAAGAGCCCTTTGGAGCCGAACCACATGAATAGGATGGAGAGGAGGGTTTTGGTTGACCGGGAGCAGAGTCCAGGTCGGATTTAAAGTCTGACTTGATTAACCCTCGCTCCACTAACTTGCACTTCCTCTCAGCTAGCACCCTGGAACTACAGCCATGGCAAATCACACAGAACTCTTGTAAGTGTACCTCACCCAAACAGTACATGCAAGTAGAGTGCCCATCTGTAATGGACATCTTCTGGTTACATTTTGGGCACCTCTTAAAACCAGATTTAGACTTTTCTGACATGTTACAGAATAATTACACAACAACCACAATAACCAAAAGATAAGCCTAACCAGCCAAGTATAAGAAGGCAGCTAACTTAAGACTGTAAAGAAGCCCAACAGGCTAAGGAAAACAAAAATAAGCCTTGCCGGCTAATTATAAGAAGGCAGCTAACTTCAAACTGTAAAGAAGCCCCACACGCTAATGAAAACAAAAGGGCCAAAAAAACGGCCAAAGCCTAACTGGCTAACAAAGAATGCACCAAAAACTGCAAAGCTTAACTCGGCTTGGGATAGAGCTACCAGAAAAAAGGGCCAAGCCCAACAAGAAAAGCTATCTACTAAATATAAAAATCCGAAAAAACGCATCAACAGAGAACAGCACACTATATAAACTATCTAACTAACAACAGCTATTAAACTTTTCGAAATATTTGACTGAAAATACACAAAACTGCTCTCTCCAACAGCCAAGTGCTGTAGAGAACACCCGATCAGTTGCAGAAGCAAACTAGATCTGGGAATGTAGTGGTGCATTGTGGTATAGGGCTTTGGCCTCGAGCTGTTTTGAGACCACGAGCTTTGCTATTTGCCGAATTGGAGCCGATGGCCAGCTCCGAACCCATCAGTAAGAATGAAGGCGAGATTAAACAACTTCACATTATATAGTTTCATGATTCCAAAAACGGACCACAATCAAAGGAGGTGTCAGTGTCAGTATAACTGGATACAACGTATCCAAGAATTTCAAAGGAATGATAAAAATCTTTGGAGGTGACCTGGATTTCAAGTAGTTCAGAAGCAGATATCACACAAGCTATTACCACCTCAACAGCAGATAACAGAGACTGAAATGGTAACACCCTTGGATTTTAAGTTTACAACCTGCCTTCCCATATTTTTCCAGCATGAGCTGCTAGTTTAACAAAATGATGTGCTCTTTGTTTCAGCATGGAGATTTAGTACAATGCAAACATTAAATGAGCTGAATTCCTATAATCAGCTGTTTGACATTAAAACATTCTGTTATACTAAACATCGAGTAATCAGCCATTATATCTCATTAGTGATATTAAAATTCTATTAAGGACAAAACCACATAACATAATTCTGCCTTATATAGGCAGAAAGAGGTAAAATGGGTTGTAATAAACACTGAGGAACATAAAATGTTAGCAGTATTGTTATGGACTAGTAATCAAAAATGGAAATTAAGGCTGACAGACAACTTGATGCATGGTTGTATAGTAAAACTAATGTTTTTCTGTGTTACTCTAACAATGGAAACCTGCATGTGTGCTTCTGCACGTGCGCGCACACACACACACACACACACACACACACACCAAATAAAGGACCTCCCAGTCTTCCTCCTATACAACTACATATAACAATGACATACACAACACATACACTCCCAGTCACATTCCATAACAGGCAAACATTTATAAGTATGTGCACAAGCATGCACGTGCACACACACACACACAAACACCCCTCACAGTGCCACTTACCAAGACTGGTGATCTGAACATGAGTAGCAGGGCATGGCATACATGCACTACTTTCATACACTACTGACTTGCTCAGATGAATCTATTCACAGCAGTGGGCATCTAACAGCTGCACACTCTTTCACCACTCAGACCTTAGAATAACATGGACCTCTTAACAGCTGCACTATGCAACGTCAGAACTACAAAACTGAGCTGTGAAGCACAGCAGCCTACTGTACATAGGCTGTACCCATAGACTGTTGCATTTGTAAGTGGATCTGAAAACTGTAAATCAACTGGGAGCTAGAGTCTGGAAGATGGTTTACAGAACCTATGACACGCTCAACAGGGCTAATTCCTGTTACAAAACCAAGGGTAAATACAGTACACAAGAACCACAAGACAGAAGAAACATCTAGACAAGAACTAGAACTGGCTTTGTAGACCATTTTTTTGCACACACTAATCTGAACAGACGTATTATATTATCCTTCCTTCGCTGCAAAGTGAGATAAGTGAAAAAAATCCCCAAATCCTCTTCTGAAATATATAATAAATTCTCGCCTTAGTTTATAATTTTTAATCTTCATCAGTAAATGTTAAAACAGTAAAGCCAGATTTATATACAGTGAAAATGTTTATTTACAGTAATAAAGGCACAGTTATCCTTCTGTCTGCATGTTCCAGATTAACAAAACAAAAAATACAGTCCATGATGGCAGCAGCATTTAAAATAAAACAAAAACATTGTGCTTTCAGCAGTAACAGTGCAAAACAATTTAAGTACATTTTCTTTGAAATTTTCCAAATAAAAATGTGCCCTTCAGAAAGCAACAATTTCATTCTTTGGAGGAAAAGAAACATGACTCTGTCAACACATTTAAATAAAGTAATGAAAAAGCTGAAACTATGCAATTGCCTTTACAAGAAAGAGTCATCACTGAGACCTGTACCAAGATAACAGATACATATTTATGGATTAAATCCATTAATTAGTGCACTACAATAAGCAATCAAAATGTGACTGCTTCAAGGCTGTCAACTCTGTAAATGCATATTAATGAATCGACAACAGATACTGCATATTAAACTCTGATGACCTTTAACCATTACTATTCGCTAATACTGCTGTTATTCCAGACACCAGAGTTAAACAGAGTAAATATTTCACACCAGTGTTGCAGTGGGACTAACATGTACCCAAGATGTATAAAAGCTACATTAAGATCCATTTCATAATGAGTCTCCCAATTCTATATCAATGCTTGACATAATTTGGGGGAATGTTATTTCTGAATATGTTGGTATAGAAATTGTCAGCCAAAAAGCTACACTCTAAGAAACTGTAGTCCTTAAAGCATTCTCTAAACACTCAAGAAATGGGTAATGGCTTGTTTTCAATATTAGGCTTTCTGCAAGAAAGCAGAATAATTGGGGAAATAGTTTTGAATATGTTGGATGGGTAAATGGCTTTTCCTTTATTATTAAGCCTTCTGCTAAAAAGTGAAAAACAAATCCATTTCAACATCCTATATATCTTTTTTAACTCTTCATGTACTCTCAACTTTATAGAATGGACCTGACTTATAAAGACTGCCTTTATTTTACACCATGAAGTATTTATTGAGAAAGAACTACTTCAGTCATTTAAGTAGGTTTACCACCAATAACTTTCAGTCCAAAGCAAAATGCACATTGTGTGTGGGAATATAACTTCTACAGTGAGAGATACAAACAGCTACCCCACACTGCAGTCAGTACAAGGCTAAGGTACAAATTAAAGAATTAATTCACTGGGATCTCATGATTTAAATAGTTTGTTAGAAATACTTCAAGTCGCTTAGCATGTATTGTTTTAAAAATGAAGTAAGGCCAGTGTGGGAGTGGATGCCATACAAATGTAAATACTGCACTGGAAAAATTAACAGTCACCCAAATAACAGCGTGAAAGAAATACACACAGAAGAAAGAATCTCTCATCATTTTTGGTCAACAGGTGACTTGCACATAAGAAAATACATGCACCATCCAGGTGGCATTTTTGGTCAGTTGTTTACCTGCACATAAGAAAAGCAAATGCATTTATGTTACCCAGGTAGTGTGGCATGGCATGCGACATACCTCTTAACCCTTCACTACAACTCAAGGTACTGGCCTTCACTATTAACAGCATGTGAACAATGTGTAAGCAATCATCTAATATGTCAAATAAGAGTTTATGTCAGAAGAAAGAGTTTTGGGAAACTCGGATTTCATATGGTGAAGACAATCTGTTCAATTTCTCCAAAAACTTGAAGCATTTGTAAGATCATCATGGTACAGTGGGGATTGGGGAATTTACCACTTTCCCCCCACTGTAGTGCGATCTTGGAGTTGGTACACATAATTTGCAGGGGGTGTGAGAGTGTTGGGGGGCTTGCCCTCCTGCAAAAAATGTCAATTTTGGTTGTTTTGTTTTATTTGAGCTTTCGGAAAGTCAAACATACTCTACCATATGAAGTTTGGGTTTCTGAAAACTCAATAATCTGAAATAAATCCACCAAATAAACAGTGGGTTGTGTTCAGTAATGTTTACAAAGTTAATTTAATTATCTACCTGGCTGCACGTTCAGCAATTATTAATATTACAGCCTTCAGCAGTATGGTACATGAACAGGGAGAAAAGTGAAAATACATAAATGCATAGCGTTGCACAAAATTTCCAATAGTTGAAAGATATTCTGCACTTCAGAGCAATGTCATTATATAGCTATAATTAAGATTAAATTACATCTAATATGAAGGGTGATGACAACCATGCCAGCTGTTTTGCTTGTTTTTAAGACAGCCCTTTTTCACAATGTAATATACATATTATGGTTATTATCTGCCTTGCCTTTAAAGTCAGAGTGTTAAGTTGGTCAACTTCTGAAAAGAGAACTGCATTGCATTTATTTAGATTTTTTTAATACAAATATTTTCAGTAGCACTTCTAACTGTATGCATATTAAACTAAGCTAGTGATTTGCATGGTATTCTGTAAAGTGTTTGCATAAACTACATTTTTACCAACTGACTTTAATCCTATTCCTACAAATTATACTTCTATAATGCATAAACTATCACTGTATGCTAGCCATTTGGTTAACTCACCTGTTAAAAACTAGTACAGAATACAAATATTAGATTATTCTAACAAGGCCTGAAACGGTGACCCATAATGATCTGCAATTATTCAATGTAATTATATTCTAAAATCTGCATATTTTCTCAGAGATATGGTTATTTGTGATTATTTGTAAATTATTTATTTTATAAAACATGCATTTTGTACCAGACATGATTAGTTGTGATTATGAATACAACAATTAATCTTCCTGATATCACATTTTTAGTGTTTTATGTATTTGAAGCTCCACTTTCAAGTCACTTATTTAGGAGACGCCATTAGTTTCACATCAGTTTAATAAATTACAATTTTCTATGTTATGCCCAGAAAACTATCATTTGTCTACTGTTTAACATGTATTTTTAGTCAAATATAAAGTACTCCATAGTACAATAAGTAAATGCGTTTTTTTTTTCTTATTTAAACAAGACTGCTACCAGTAGAACCTACTTTTATTTTATACATTTTGTTTTTGAATGAGGAAACACAAGACATGACTGACGGGATGGATGTTGAGCTGGACTACAGGCAGAAACTTTTTTTGTGGGATTATTACACAAATACAAGAAATTAAAAAGTGTATGTGTGTGTTTTGATTTGTAATAAAAGAAATTAAAATTTTAATCTCCAGTCTAGTGTCCATTACAGATACCTTTTTTGATGGTACAAATGTGCTGCTGAAACAGTCTTTACTAGTGGAATAGTCTGACATTTCTTCTCCATACCCATCTGCAAATGGATGGATGCAAACAATATAAACTAAACTGGTCAGTGATACTTTACTTGACAGGACTGTCCACAAAGGGCTTGTACAAGACTACTAACTGATATAATAAATGTGCAAGAAGTGTTCTCCATTACTCAGGCTTGTCACTTTCTTACTCCTGTCAAGCCTTTAGGTCCTATGAAGGGGCAAAGTACAGTTGTGTTAAACAATAATATTTGAATAGATCATAGTTGCAGTAGCCCAAGCACCATGGATTATATCCTGCTAAGCATATTACCACTGGCCAGCTTTCAAAGCTTTAGGGCACCTTCCATACACCCTAACCACAGTGGGCTCAATAAAAGCCACATAAAAGCAGTGGTTAGGGATTCAATACTACTGAGCTTTCCTGCCTCAAGAAGAGAGGCTTATAGCCCTGAAAAGTAAATGCTGAAAGGAAAAATTAAAAATAAGTAAATATATACAAAGGAGTACATACATCCACTCACTTGCAATACACCTAAAAAACAACAAAGGGATAAAAGGAGGCAAAGGCTACTGTAACAGCGATCTAGTAGAACAGGTGTTGTTACGGTAAGTTTACTTACAAAACTGTACTAAAGTTAATCATTAAATCTCTGCTGCAGTAGTCTAAGCTGTATGAGTAGATCACCAACGTTTAGGATTTTATAGGAAGGAAGAAGGAATTTACGAATCCAAGAGCTCTGCTGAAGAACGGTCCTGGCAAAACCTGTTCTGAACCTGGAAAATGAATCAGGTTTGTAATGTTTTGTGAAGGTATGTACAGAGGACCACACTGCTGCCTTTAGAATACTTTGAGTCCATCATTTTTCAAAAAGTCACAGAAGACAAAGCCCTGGAAGAGTAAGCCCTGACCCTGCCTGGAAGTGACTTGTTGTGGTGAGAACAGCAGAATGAAACAACATGAGACAACCCTTTTAGCAACTGTCTGCTTTGGCACTGCTTGAAAAATGTCCTTTTTTTCATACCTTCATAGGAAATGAACAGCTGATTAGCCTTCCAGAAGGATGTTGCTCTGTCCAAGGAATATCTGAGCTGCCTGTGGACATCTGGAATATGTGTAAACTCTGAAAGTACTTAAGGCATAAAAAATGATTTGTTCTCCAATAAATCCTTTCTTTGTTGAAAATGATGTAGGGCTGACTCACAATAAGAGCTTGTAACTCCAATACTCTTCTTTCAGAAGAGCAACAAGTAAAACAGAGGGTGGGAGGGTGACTTAATGGTTAAGGTGTTTGCTTTATAAACACAAGGTGCAGGGTTTGAGTCTCACAAAGGATAATTGGCTAGGCTTAAAATGGCTCACAAGGGCAATTAGCCTAGTACTAATCTATAAACCTATGAAGAGGAGTTTCAAATAGAAGTGTTAGTGTTTTAGGCACAAAGTTAAGATCTCAGATGAGCCACTTGTTTTCCAGGTGGATTATTACATAAAACCCCTTTAAAAATTGCTCGACTTGGGAACAGGTAGAAAGGGAGTGAATTTAATGGCAGAATAGAAAAAATGGCTGAAAGATAAATCTTGACAGAAGAGTAAGAAAGGCAGAAGAAAACTCACAAATGTTAAAGAAACAGGGCATCCGTGCTTTAAAAGGGTCCGGTTTCTTAGTATGACACCAATTAGAAATTTTTTCCACTTGTATACAAAGGAGTATATACATCCACACACTTGCAATACACCTAAAAAACAACAAAGGGATGAAAGGAGGCAAAGGCTACTGTAACAGTGATCTAGTAGAACAGGTGTTGTTACGGTAAGTTTACTTAAAAACTGTATGTGCTTTTGTCTGTCCTCCTTGTTCCACAGACCTTGCACTTTCACCCCTTTCGATACATACCCCCCCACAAGAAAAGTCTGAGGTATCTGTTGTGATTGACTGAGAAGGAGGTGTTAGGGAGAAGTGGAGACCTGGGTCTCAAAATAACTGGACCACCCACCTTAGTAACTCTTTTTGCAAACTCTAGCATTGGGATCTGAACAAATAAAGGGTGCTGATGTTGACTTAAGGTACCACTGAAGTTCTCTCATGTGAAGTCTGGCTAAGGGAATTTCGTAACAGTAAGAGGTCACAAATTCTAAAATATTGAGAAATTCCAGAGACTGGCTGGAAAATGTTCAAGGCATTTTCTTTGTACAGATCTACTTTTTCCAGAGGAAGAAAAGCCCTTCATAGGGAAGTATTCAAACGGCATCTCAGAAAAAAATACTTTGTGGAAATGGATGAAAGACTACTGTAAGTTTACTTCAAACCCCCAAGCTAAGGAGTTGGAAAATCCTGACAATTGGAAAGAGTCTGCAAACATAAGACAATTGTCCAAATATGAAAAGATGTGGATGCTGTGAAGTCTGCAGTAAAGAATTACTGGAGCCAGACATTTTGTAATTATCCTTGGTGCAGTAAATAGACCAAAATGCAAGACAGGACACTGACAATGAAAGCCAGATACAGAAAATCTTAAACATCTGAATTCTTTGCAAATTGGTACATTATAAGCATCTTTTAGTTTTACTATTACAATGAAACTCAAGGGGGAGGGGGGACACAAGTGGTAACAAGGCTTGAGGGGATAGCATTTTGAACTTTGGGACAATGACAGAGCTTGAGAAAGGAAAAGTCTAGGACCAGCCTTCAAATTTCCTCTTTTTTTGCTAACAGAAATATTGGTGAATAAAATCCTTTGCCTTTCTGATCTCAGGACACTAGTTCTAGGATCCCCTGAAAGAGCAAAGCTCCAAACTGGAGGAAACTGAGAAGCTTGGTTTACAGACTGAGAAGGAAAACCCTTGAAAAGTAAGAAGGACCTCCCCATTACTGTTTTTTTATTCCTGTTGGATGACTCTCAGAACCTATTTGTCCGAGCTATCACTGGGAAGATGAAGGCCTAAAGTGAGGGATAGACTAAAGGGATTGGCAGGGCAGGAATGGAAAAATATATTTGTCATTGGTTCTTTGTGTAACTTAGACTTTTCAGGAGGAGGAGGATGGCCATCAGAAACCACAAACCGTTAGGAAAACAGCCTCTAAAGATGATAAAAATGGGACAGTTGCAAGCTGTGGAAAATCCACTTGAAACAAATCATAATACTTCTTCTGGGAGATGGTGATTTCACTTGCTCCTTCTGAAAGAAATCTTTCATTTTAGCTACAGTTGCAGGAAAAAAAGATACAACTCTTCTGGAAGAAAATCTGAAGAAACTTCTCAAACAGAATCTTCAGCTTGAACAGAACTCACTGAAGAGAAATATTGCTCTTTCAGTCTCTGCTCTTCTGACTGGGAATCACTGTCAGAAAGCAACAGAATATTTTTTTTTCCTTTTTTATTAGAAGTCAGTGAAGAAACAGGATTTAAAACATTAAAGACAGAAAATAATCCCTTAAAATCTAGGAACTCTTCCCTGTCTATAGAGGGAAAAACAGGAGCAGTCTCATTCTTAACTTCTTGCTTTCTCTTCTTGGGAGACATCGGAGGGGGGGGGGGGTAAGCTTTCCATGCTGTAAGACTTCATAACAAGAGTGATCCTCCCTTGCCCAGTGAAGACAACTCAACAGCCGACAGGATTCACATAACTCAGTCCTGATGGCCAAAGACTCCTAAGAAACTTTATTCTTTGATTCTGCAGACAGGGAGAGGCCACACCAAAGGGATCATATAATCACTATATGCTAGCCAAGAAAAGAGTGTGAAAGGTGGGTAAATAGCCTGGGTGAGTTAGTAAACTATCTGACAAAAAATATAAAGTTTGAGGTACAATTTTCAGTGACAATTCTCAAAAGTACAATATCTTGCCCTTGAAGTATGCTTTAGAGAAATGTAGAATTATAGCAAAAGGATTTGTATACATTTTTCAGACGAGCATTCCTCAAAGAAAAATCCCTTCATATGACAATCCATTAAAATGACATTTCCTAGAATAACATACATCTCAAAAGAAAAAAGAAAAAAATGAAGTTATCTTTATAACTATGATGTGAAAGACTTTCCACAGGTACTTGACTACCCAGCTTTGAAGGATCAATAGCTGACAGTTAACTCCACAAAGCCTGCAGATGGAGCACTTTGGTGGCAAGAAATCTCTAAAGCTTGTGGTGTCCTAACCACTAATTTTATGTGGCTCTCTTCAAGCCCAAAAAGAGTTAGGGAGTGTGGAAGTTGCCCTATGAAAGCTGACCAGTGATCATATCCTTGGCAGGATAAAATCTATTCAAGCTTAGCCAACTGCAACAGTTATCTAAAGCTGAACATCAGTGATTACAGCTTATTAAAATAACCTCCAACAAGAGTAATGGGTGAAGAAGAAAAATCAAGTTATTGGAGAAAGGTATGTAGCTGACACAGGCAACAGGTTAGGACCTCATTAGACAGATTATGTGGCCACTAGTAGTTATTTGTTCCAGTGACAGCAGGTAGCTAGTACTTTTTGTTCCTTATTCTTTGGCTGAAGTGAATCTTCGGTTGAGATATACAAGTCTTATTTATTAATAATCATACTGTATCTGGGATTGTGTTTAATATATCACACAATGGATCATGTTCAAGTCTGCTCTGGAATGAAAGTACTCATCTTTTAGTCCGACAGTGAACTACAGGATGATCATTTTGGTGTGTATTTAGATAGAAAAAGAAAAACATGCACTATGTATTGACTTTGTCTGCTCTTATGTTTTGGAGATGGAGTGTTACTTGTGTGGGTAGAGCATCTGATTCAAAGGAACAGCTGAAACAAAAACAATCATTGGTACTGAAAATAAACAACTTAAGACATTAACACAACAGCATTTAATCACAGTTTTTAGGCATTATTTGTTCAACTAAAACTGGAAATTTCCCAACGTGGAAGACAAAATACTCAACTTATTTTCAGTTGAAAATAGCTTATAGTCAAAATAATGAGACATGATCTCAGAGGTATATCTGCTGACAGGTGGATAAGCAAATCCAGAAAGGGAAAGCAACAAGCACCATTTAAAAATCTGGCATAAAATAATGCTTAATCCCTTCAGGCAAATTCAGTATTAGGTCTCCTTTTCAAAAGGGCAAAGGCTCATTGGCCTATAACAGTCAACATACTGAACAGTAGTGACTTCTTTCAACTATAATACAAGAAGTTAACTATCAAAATTACAGTATGTAAAATTAATTCAGAACATAAATGTTGGATATCAGCACTTGAAAATCATGATGATTTGATCAAAGTGATTTGGACCCCAGGACTTTTACTTTGCAAATTTTATATTAACTTTGTACCAAGTTTTCTAGGAAAGACTTGAGGTTTACCGCAATTCATTATACTTTCCGACAACCTTTATATATGGGTCCTCCCTGAGAGCAGTGTACTACCAAACCCTGATAAACATGAACAGCAACAACCTAATTATTTTTAATAAAAACTATTACACTGTACAGCATCCCACAACACCTTTGGAAATGTATGTACACTCAAGGATTTTTATGGCAGATGGAATTTGTGGCATTGCTCTATATTGGAGGTAGTCATCTCAGCAGGATCCGAGTATCCCATTTAGTATCACAAGGAAGTGTGCAATGTCTTCATCATGGAATAGAGCAAAATCCTTCAGGAATCCTTGTGAAGCTATCCGCTTGGTTTCCTGTAGCAGATCAGACAGTTCAGAAAATTTGCAGATATGCTTCCATACACGGAAATGGTACTGTTGCATATGCCATACCATTGCTAAATGGACTCATTCACATGCTATGTGCTTATCAGTTGTACCAGTGAATAAAAAGAACCTGCTTTTGTCAAGTACATTTGCAGCAAATCATACTTGGAGTTGAAAATCTGAAAATAAGTGCAAAAAGTTATTAAAAGCAAATATGTACAAAGGGTTTTCAGATTTACTTTTAGTCAATGATGTATCAAAATTCATGCTGTCTAGAAAAAAAATGAAAGGGCATTCCAGTTTGTATGTATATACTCCAAGTGTAGATACATATATGTATATGCTTCAAAACAAGTACAATTCAGAAATGACTTATCTCGTAGTACAACAAAGAATATTCTAGAGAATCCATAAAACCTTTATCTGACTGTAAGAAAATATATTAGAAGAAGCCAGAAAAAATGAATAATAGACACTGTAAAGTTATGGTACATCAACTCTGCAGTGTTTTTTCTTGCATCCTTTTCATGTCACTGTATGCCAAACATCAGTTCTCCTACATTTGATTAGGCCCATTCTTTCGCCTATGGGGTGAAATCTGATCACAGAAGGCCATCATTCAGGCAACAATTAGGGTTGTATTTTTTTTTTTTTTTTTACATAATTTTTATCCCTAACCCTACCCTAAAAAGTGAAGGTGAATACTCAGAAATTCGAGGGCTTGCAGTGCCTTCACCTATGGGCAGGCATAGTCTTGCACATGCCCCATTAACGCTACTGCACAACAAACTTGGCAGGCCAGTTGCATGCTCTCAGCCAAAACACTGTATGACATGCAACCCCACTCAAGTAGGAGTTGGTACTGCAGTGAGCTGAACTGCCTCCCTCCTCCCAGGATGAGTGAACCATCATCATCTGCTCACTCCCACCTCCCCCAACCTGGCTTCTCCATCTCCCAAGCTGCTTACTGATCTTAGGGCATCTGAAATGTAAGTCAAGACCTTCACACATCAATGCCATCAAGTATGTCACTAGAAAGTGCTTTAAAAGTACTCTATCTGAACATATATGACTGCCACTAACCAGAAAGGTTGGTTACCAGGAGAAGTAAATCTTTGTATCACTTACACAAAGCTGTATAAAAACAGAATTACGGTGTTACTTGGGAGACTATGCATGCTAAAAAAAGTAAACGGCTAATGTTTATGAGTGTAGTGTGATTGTTAGGGTGATAGGCACGAACAGTCTACACTAACTGAGTTTAAGATATGTAGGCTTGACAGGAGAAAGGATTTAACAGCTATTCTGGAAGCACAGGACAAAATGGAGAAGCTAGTGGGGTGGCTCTTGACATCGAAGTGAAGGGAGATGAAAGTGAAGAAAAGAAAGTGAATGAGCCAGTATAAAGACTGGTTTTGAATGGCAGAATAGCATAACTATCTAATGTTAGCAAATGCTGCTACCAGGATCTGTCAGTGGAGGTGCTATTTCAGGTTTACTTGATTGGCAAGAGCTAAGATATTCATCCCGTTAGCCAGTGCACTCTTGAAAGAGTGCATGAAAAATATCTTGACTTAGCAGCACTGAGGCTTAGAATTGTGTTGTTTCAAGTTCTTCTGGTCAGCCTGAGGAATTTGAGCATCCACTGCAAACAATTTATCCAGGAAATATGATGGCTAGAATTGTGGTCGGTTTGGCTACAATTCCAGACAGGCTAAAATAATTCTTCCCCAGTTAATAAACCAAAACACAAACTCTGGAAATATTGCTGATGTTACTGCATTTTTTGGAGCCAATAATAGTGCTATAAAAGAAGGGAATCTTAAGCAACACTTATGAATATGTGCAGAATGACCTTAAGAGCATGGGCTGAGTATTTAAAACCCTTTAGTATTACTGAAGATGAAATCATTCTTATAACTCCTCCTCCCGTTAAAGCTGCAGCTTGGGAAAAGCAGTGCATTTTAAAATGCCGTCAGCTAAATTATGTAAATTCTGTGTCTGGAATGTATGCTGGATCCTGTCTTCAGGTAGCTAACAGAATGTGCAGCAGCTGTTCTAGAACTTTTGGTCACTCGTGCAAGCAAATAATCAGGACTTCAGAACGTCTGCCTGATGGACTTTCCTTGACACAAAGCAATTTTTTTATCATCATATTTGCATTCTCTGCTAAAAAGGTTTCATTCTGTCATACTCAGCTGATATAGATCACTTGACCCCTGAAGCAATTCTAAGGCTTCTTACTAAACTACACTGTATTAGAGATGCACTAATGTTCACATACTTCAGTATTCCACAAGTAACACATTTGGGTTGTCGTGACTTCTTGCATTGAATCAGTGCCCAAAACTTGCAAAGGAATGATTTAAACATACTGTCATTCATATACTTTAGCAGCTAGTACATTAAGTTTTTGCCAAGATTAAATTAATGTTTACTGGTCTTTTCAAATGGAGTTTCAAAAATATGTATGCTGCATTCTTGTGTAAAATTTATGGATGGCTCATTGATATTAAATGTTCTATTTTTACAAATTTGTTAGAAATAAAATTATCCAGCATCCATCTGCCTGTCCAGCACTACAAATGCATTCTACACAACTATGTTCCTAGTCCGTCATTGCGATCCAGAGACCAAAAAAATCTAAGTTATGTTCTTACAATAACATTCCATCTGTGCTGTCTTTTCATTCTTCCTCAACTGTTGGGTTCAGATCCAATCCTCTGATCCGAACTGGCCATTTCTTTAGCTCGTAGCCACAAAAGAGCTCTGCAGTGCCTCCCTTACCCATTATGCACCAACCCCTAACATACTTCAGATCTTGTTTGCTGTTTTACATAAAATAGACAGAACTAGTATAAAAATCCTAATAAGCCATATCTGAAGCTCAACATGAAGGGCAGTGGTGTCCTTATAACCTCTCCTTCTTCTAGAAATCCATTGTGGAAAAGGTTGGGGATTGGTGGGTGGGGAGTTGAAGAATGAAAATGGACAACACAGATGGAACGTTATGGTAAGTACAAAACTTCTTTTTCTGATGCTGTCAATTTTCATTCCTAACCTCATCTGTTGGGACAGAGTCCCCAGCTATCTAAATTCCCAGGTAGACAATAAGGATATTCTTGAGCACAGTTGAGCCAAAGGCTGCTCTTCCCCTCGATCAGATTGTAATGAGAAATAAAGGTATGAGGACTGGCCCAAGTTGCAGCTGCACATCATCAATGGAAGCTCTAGATAGGAACAGTGAAGAAGTTGCCATGGACTTACTTGAATGAAGTCTTAGAAGTTTTGGTAAGGATAAACCCAATTTGTTGTAGATAAATGAAATGTAATCCATCAGCCATCTAGCTAAAGTTACCTCTGCAACTGATTTTCCCAATTTAAAATCTGCAAAAACAACTGTCTTTCTAATATCTTTTGTTCTAAGTAGGTAAAAACATAATTGCCTGTGGATATCCAATAAATGCAACATATAAAGAAGTTATGTACTTACCATAAAGTTCCATGTGAGTTGTTTATCTCGCCTTTATTCTCACTTATGGGTTCGGAGCCAAGGCTGATAGCACAGCTCAAGGTTTGCCAGTAGCTAGAGACCAAGCCCCTTATCCCACAGTGCACTGCTGGAATTACCTCAGATATAGTTTGCCGCGGCAAGAGTGATCTCGGTGATCCAGCTAGCTCAGACCATTTGTGATTAAAAAAAAAAAAAAAACAGCAAGTTCTTATAAAAAATCTTTCTTTTAGTTTTAGAGCATAGTTGTGTATTAGTGTTTAAATATTTGATAATAGTTTCTATAGTTCTGGATAGGTAGTGCCCTGTTGGCTAGTTGTTTTGTGTGGGCCTTTAGCCCTATTAGATTTATTAATCTTCTTAGTCAGGGTTTTCTCTGTGAGCTTCTTTAGCCCCGTATTTGTAAACTATAATTGTTTTAGATAGTGCCCGGATTGGGCTTAGTTACTTTGTGGGTCTTTACAAGTAGTAAAGATTTTACTGTCTTAAGTTTTTCAGTATACTTGTTTGTTTTACCTTAACTATGTCGGAAGACAAGGAAAAATCCCATTCTAAATCGGGATTCAAGAAATGCCCAGATTGTGGTCAGAAAATGTCCGTCACTGACGGACACATTCAATGTGTCTACTGTCTGGGGGCTAAACACCTCCAAGACACTTACAGCATTTGCCATTCCTTTTCTTCAAGAGTTCTCTTGGAGAGAAGGAGAAAGCTAATAGACAGGGGATTGCTACAGCAATCTTTTTCTGAGGTGTTGAGTAGCCATGAGGGTACTAGCACGTCCTCCAAATCTTCAAAATCCAAATCTTCAGACAAAGTGGCAAAAAAGACAAAAATTTCAGAAGGAGGGTCATCGGTTCCACGGACCTCGGAACAGAGTGTACCTTTGATTCAGAGCCAGCTCTCAGTATTGAAGCTGGTCTCTGAAATTCCTTCTTCCCTGCTCCAGTCAGCACCTTTGGTGCATTCTGCTAAGTCTTCAGTCAGCCTTTCAGATTCAGACATGGATTGGCTAGTGCAGAAGCTTTTACAGGCACCAGGACTTGCCAAATTGTTGTCGGCCCCGACCAGCTTGTCGGTGCCGAAGACCATGGAACCGGATTTGTCTACTCCTCCTCCGAGTTGTACTGGACTCTCGGAGCCGAAGGAAACTGAACTGATGATTGTCGAACCCTTGGAGCCGATACCCGCACAGGTGTTATCGGCTCCATCTACTCGGATGTCCTCGGTGCTGACCGAGGACTCCAGGAGCCAACGCTCTCCCATCGGGTCCGGAGAGGATAGTCTAACCGATTTGTCGGTGCAGACTCTTCCTATCAGGGCTTCAGCTCGAATGAGCTTGGCTCCTACCTCAGGCTCGGAGCCCAGGGTTTTGGTGCGGGAGGATCGGGTGGTACTCTCGGGTCTGTCCACTCCTCCTTGTCAGAGCCATGGTGCCTTTGATGCTATGAGGAGAGCTTTGTCTCCAAAGACGTCAGCATCGGTTCAGCTTTCCTTCTCCCCTCAAGCTCCTGTGTCTGCTACTTCATCTACCAGTCCCTCTAAGCATAGAGACCCTGAGCCTCAAGTACCCCCACAGGGTGTCCCTTGCTCTTCTGAGACCTCCCCAGATCCCCCACTGAGGAGGTGCCCAGGAAGAGATTGTGCAAGAGGAGGCACTTAGACTCCCCACAGGAGTCTTTGACATCTGACATGGATTTGGATGAGTGAGAAGGGTCCCCTCAATCCCCCTCCGAGGATATCTCCTTAGCAGAGATGCTACAGATCCTTAGTCAGAGGGACGATTAGCAGTCCAAGACCCCTACTGAGGACAAGTCCGTGCTCTTGAAGGCTTTTGGGTCTCAACCTTCCACTTCTTGGGTGTCTCCGCCTTATGAAGAGCTCTTGGAATTGATCTTTCGTAAGGCGTGGGAGTCACCAGAGGCCATGGAACCTGTTCCTCGTAAGCCCAATAAATTCATGTCTGCCCCAGTGGACAAAACATTTTTGACAAAGGGAGTGCCTGTTGATGCCATGGTGGTAGCTGCAGCCATCAAAAAGGAAGTGTCTGAGACATTCACATCTATCCATCCTCCTAACAGATTCTAGGGTCATGGACAGATATGGGAAATGCATGTTTAGTTCAGCGACTTTTTCTCTGTGATCACTGAACTACTTGACCCACTTTATGAGACTACAAAGAGATCTCCTGAAAGAGCTAGGAGATGCTCTCCAGGGTACGGTAGCTGCAGGGGTGGCCGACAAAGTCAATGCCCAGCTCACTACCCTAAACTCAGTGGTAAACTCGTCCATGCGTCTCATATCCTACGCAGCTGATGGTTCGAATAGAGCCGCTAGTTCGGGCATTGCTCTTCTAAGACAAGCCTGAATGCATCTCTGTTCCTTTGCGGAACCCTTTAAGTCTTCCTTTATTAACACCCCATTCGATGGCTCATCACTGTTTGGGCCCAAAGTTAAGGAAACTTTAACCAGGTGTGAGCAGGAAGGCAAGACCTTATCTGCCGTTGGAGTCCGTTTTTCTACCCCTACTCGGCCCTACCCCAAGGGCCCTAAGGGAGGGAAAATGTGGTTCCGAAAAGCACAGGCAGCCTTTCAGGACACACGTGGAGAAACCCCGTCTAGAGGCAGAGGAGGGGGTTATAACAGAAGACGCTGCCCCCGCGGTACAGGGGGTCCGCAGCAGCAGGGTGACAGGGGTCAGTTCTCCGGTCAACCCTACCAGCGCCCCTGAAAGGGGGCCCGACTGTTCGACTCTTGAGGCAGTCGGGGGTCGCTTGTCTTTGTACCCAGAAGCCTGGCTAAATATAACAGATACATGGGTACAGAGCATCATTTCCAGAGGATATTTCATTCCGTTCTCTTCCCCTCCTATTCCTGTAAAGAGAAACCCAGATGTTCCACCCAATCTCAGGGAACAAGCAATCGTAGAGGTCCACAGATTGCTAGAAAAAAAAGAGTCATCAACCAATCCCAGCAGACCAAGTTGGATTCGGAACTTACTCAAGATTCTTTTTAGTCCCAAAGAAAACAGGGGGCTGTAGACCTATCTTGGACCTCAGCAGTCTCAACCAGTTCATAAAGAAAGAGAAGTTCCGAATGGTCACGCTTCAGTCCATTCTTCCCTTCCTAGGGAAAGGCGATTGGATGTGCTCCATAGATCTCAAGGACGCGTACTATCACATAAAGATGAACAGACGCTCCAGAGATCATCTGTGTTTCTGGCTGGGAGCCAATCATTACCAGTTTCGAGCCCTGCCCTTTGGTCTCACTACAGCCGCCAGAGTGTTCACCAAATGCATGGCAGTGGTCATGGCTCACCTGAGACGTCTAAGATTCCAGGTGTTTCCATACCTAGACGAATGGCTCCTCACCACTACCACTAGGCATCAATTCACTCAGGCAACACACTACACTCGGACACTCTGCCATCAATTAGGCATTACAATCAACTTCGGAAAGTCTGCCTTGTAGCCATCGCAGCATACCATTTTTATAGGAGCAGAGTTAGATACTTCACCTACCACTCTACGTCTTCCTATCGAAACAGTGTCACTTCTCTGACAACACATCAACTCACTGGTGTCAAAGAACAAAGCTACAGCAGCAGAGGTCTTGAAGGTGCTAGGTTTGATGGCGGCAGCAATCCTGGCTTTACCACTCGCAAGGATGCATATGCAAATTCTTCAATGGCTCCTCTTTGCTCAGTGTTCGTACCAGAAACTACCGATGCACCACGTGATTCTCATCCCGGATTCTTGCAAGAGAGACCTTCGGTGGCGGTTGACATCTCTTCATGTCACAATCGGAAGACCCTTTGCCCCCCCTCATAGCCACTGTGACCACGGACGCTTCCCTGATAGGGTGGGGGGGAATTATCAGGGAAAGACTGCCCAAGGCACATGGACAGATCAAGAATCACATCTGCACATCAATGTTCTAGAGTTGAGAGCGGTACTTCTGGCGTTGCAGTACTTTCAGGACTCTCTCCCTCTAGGGACTATTGCAATTCAGATGTACAACATGTCAGTAGTCTGGTACTTCAACAAGCAAGACGGAAGCAAATCTTACCCCCTTTGTCGAGAAGCCCTCAGGGTCTGGCAATGGGCTGTTTCATCCCAGCGTTTTCTGTTAGCAACGCACATCCCAGGGATCTCCAACGTGATAGCAGACAAGCTATGCAGGGCGATATTACTCCCTCACGAGTGGTCTCTCAAACAACAGGTTGCAGAGTTCATTTTCCGCAAATGGGGCCAGCCTTGTTGCAACCTCTTTGCCAGCCACATCAATTCAAAATGCAGAAGCTACTTTGCCCTAATACCACCTCCGGGTCATCCCCCGAGAGATGCACTTTTACACAATTGGCCCCCGGGTCTCCTTTATGCATTTCCACCCTTCCCCATTGATACCCAGATTTTTACAGAAAGCAAAATTGCTGGGAAGGACTGTTATTCTCATAGCCCCCAACTAGCATCGACAGATTTGGTTCCTGTTTCTCCACCATCATCTGTTGGAAGATCCATGGATCCTGGACCCAGTTCCGGACCTTCTGACGCACCCGTCAGGGGACCTCCATCCTTCACTGCAGTCCCTGAAACTGACTGCTTGGCTAATCCACTTCCCCTAATTGCCAGGCTTCATTCAATTTCAGAAGATACAAGACAAATTCTCTTATCTTCTCACAAGCCATCTACCAGGAAATTATATGGCAGTAAATGGAAAAGGTTCTCAATTTGGGCCAACACGCAGAAAACTGACCCTTTCCGAGCTCCGCTATCATCTATTTTAGAAATCTTCACAAAGATTTTTAAGGAAGGGGCAGCAGCTGCTACAGTTCAAGTCCAGTTAGCTGCCATCTCAAATTTTCACCTTGGGTTTGGTGGCTCAAATGTTATGAGCCATAAATTAAGACTTTTCTTAAAGGCGTTCTTCACGAGACCTCCTATCAAAATTCCCTATTCTCCTTGGAATTTAAACTTTATGCCGTCTCAAATCATTCTTCCCCCCTTTGAACCAGCTTCTTCTTGTGATCTCAAATATTTATCCTGGAAAACTATTTTTCTTGTGGCCATTACTTCTGCCCGCAGAGTGTCAGAACTTCAAGCATTATCTATCAGACCACCTTACATGATTTTCCATGCTGATAGAGTATCTCTCAGAACAAACCCCTCAGTTTTATCTAAAGTCTGTTCTGAATCAAATATCAATCACGTCATTGAGCTGCCAGTCTTTTTTCCCAACCACTCTAGCAAATTGGAATACATGCTGCACAAACTTGATGTACACAGACAGCTCAGATTTTATCTAGACAGAACTAAGGATATTAGAAAATCAGATCAACTTTTTGTATCCTTCTCAGAAGCCAGAAAAGGCAATCCAGTGGCTAAAACAATCTTATCTAAATGGTTATCCGACTGTATATCCTTTGTTTATGAGAATGCGAGCATGCCATTAACACACAAACCTAAGGCTCATTCTACCAGAGCCATCTCTACGTCTTCTGCTTTTCAAGCTAAATTGCCCCATGACAATATTTGCGCTGCAGCCACTTGGTCTAAGCCTCATACCTTTATCACGCATTACAAAGTAGATAAGGCCTCAAGGGACAGGTCTTCCTTTGGTTCCACGGTACTGAAGAACATACTTCCATGAGCCACCCAAGATTGAGGGTGCTAAGGGACACTATCCATCAGTGAGAATAAACAGCGAGATTTAACAACTTCACATAAAGAAGTTATGTACTTACCATAACGTTCCATGTGAGTTTATCTCGCCTTTATTCTCATGTCCCTCCCTCCTTCCCCCTCCTGGCTGACTGTTGACTTAGAGGCTAGTACCATCCTGGTTATTCAATATTTCTTCTTTCCGTTTGGGAAGTGTTCTTGATAGTAATAAATAAAAGAGTATGTATATTTATATATACTGTTACGCGCAGCAAACAAGATCTGAGGTAATTATAGCAGTGCATTGTGGGATAAGGGGCTTGGTCTCGAGCTACTGGCAAACTTTGAGCTTTGCTATCGGCCGTGTCGGAGCGGAGGATCGGCTCCGAACCCATCACTGAGAATAAACGGCGAGATTTAACAACTTCACATATTCACCTTTGTTTGCAAATTTAGGAAAGAAGACTGGTAGATTAATGGACTGGTTAATATTGGACTCTGACACCAACATAGGTAGGAAAGAAGCACTGGTATGCAATGTTAACTCTATCCTTATGAAAAATCAAGTAGACCGGTTTAGAGGACAATGCTTGAAGTTATGAAATTCTTCTAGCAGAAGTAACGGCTACTAGAAAGATGGTTTTCTGGGTCAGGAATTTAAGATCACATTTAGCTGCTGGTTCAAAGGAGAATGAATTAAGGCCTGCAGTACCAAATTTAAATCCCAGGGTATAGTAGATCTTTAAACGGAGGTCTCAGAAGAAAGGTGCCTCTCAAAAAGGCTTCACAAATCTTGGATGAAGCCAAGGATGAATTCAAAAATCCAATATGAAAAGCAAAGATTGCTGCTAACGGAATGTTGAGGTGCTAGGTCCCTCATTAAAAATTGATGCCAAAAATTCAAGAACAAGCTGAGAAGAGGTCATTGTGTTTCTGCTGTGTCCAAAAAATGAACCTTTTCCACTTGCTTCTGTAAAGTTTTTTTGTCGAAGCTTTATGGAAAGATAAAAGTATGTGATGGACAGGGAAGACAGCATCAGTTGTCTGCCTATTAATGGAATTGCAGAATCCACACTGTTAGCTTGAGGTTTTGAGATATCGGGAAGAATCATGTCTATCGGGTGAGACAGAAGGTCTGGAATTGGATCCAGAATCAAAGGTGGGTAAAGTAGGTGAGGCCAAAAGAAGGGGAACTAAATCTGTTGAGGCCAGTAAGATGCAATAAAAATGACCTTCTTCTTCAACCTGCCAGCTTTCTGTAGAAAGTTAGGAATTTGGGGAGTTAGTGGGTAAGCATAGAGGACACGGTGGGGCCAACTGTGGAGTACAGCTTCCCTCAGTGATTCCCCCTCCCCCCCCAGGGGGGTCACGGCAAAGAAGCTGCCGCACTTGTTTAGGGCAGAAGCAAAAAGACTGCAGCAGGGCTGGCTCCAATGATGGAAAATCATTTCTGGTCACTTTCATGTTGAGAGACTACTCACAAGGTAGTAGAAAGGACCTGCTCAATTTGTCTGCTATCACATTGAACTTCCCCAGAATGTGCATTATTGTCAGAAACTGGTGCGATCTCCCATTGCTATAAACTGAGGGCTTCTCAACACAAGGGGTAAGACCTGGTTCCTCCTAATTTGTTGATGTACCAAACCACTGACATATTGTTGGTCTGAAATTTAATTGTCCCGAAAGGGAGAGAGTCTTGAAATGCATGCAAAGCTATAAGCACTGCTCTCATTTCGAGAACATTTACATGCGTGTTGGCCGGGGACCAAGTGACTTGGATCATTTTTCCCATTTCCCCAGGAAGTCCCCCCCCCCCCCCCAATCTGGGAAGGGTCTGTGTTCACTACAGTCTTGGGCTGAGACAGGATGAAAGGATGCCCTTGTAGAACCTGATGTGATCAATTCTACCACCAAAAGTATCTCGTGCATGCCTGAGTGACTACTTGTGCTGACATGAGATGACAAAGAATCGAAAACTATGTTGCTAGCATCCATTGAAGAATTTTCATATGAAATCTTGTTAAAGGAATTAAAATTATGGCTGCTGACACTGACCCCAAAGCTTGCAAAATCAATTAAGCTGAAATCTTAGCATTGCAAATTATTTTCCTGTCCTGGAATCTGACAGTCTGTACTCCTGACATGAGGAAGAGAAGCTGTCTCTGATACCGTGTTGAACAGCAATCATATGAATTCCAATGTCTGAGTCAGTTGTAATTTGTTTTTATCCCTAGATGAGAATAAGTCCAGAGTACCTGATCCCTTGCTCTTATTAGTAGATGCTTGGTCAGGGTGGAAAGGAGCCAGTTGTCTTAGTATGGCAACACTTGGAATCCCTGCAGTCTCAAGTGAGCTGCTACCACCACCATGCATTTGCTGCACACCCTGGGGGCTGGGTGAGAACAAAGGACAGTGCTCTGAACTGGTACTGACTGGCTCCCAGCTGGAAGAAGAAATGTCTTCTGGATTGTCTGTTTATTTTTATGCGATAGTATGCATCCTGAACGTCTATCAAGCACATCCAGTCATCCTTGTCCATAAATGACAGAATGGACTGAACTGTGACCATCCAAAACTGTGTGTCAAACTGAGTTGTTCAACTCTGAGATCCAAAATTGGTCTCCAGTCCCCTGTTTTCTTTGGCACTAAAAAGAATCTAGAGTAAGTTAGAATATCTGTTCTAGCGTGACCTCTTGGATGACTCCTTTTTCTAGCAGCTTTTGTATTTTTAGTCCTGTTGCTTTTCTCTGACTGGACGGAACATCGGGAACTTTGCATACAGATGGAGAAGAAAGGGAAAAGGGAATTGTGCAACCTCTGTAAATAGTCTTCTACACCAAAGTATTTTTTATGTCTAGCCAGGCTCTCTGCTTCAAGGATAATTGACCCCCCCTCGATTGCCTCCAAAGGGGGACAAACTGGGCCTACTTTCCAGAGCTCTGATGGGGTCCATCAGAAAAAGAATCTCTGGACCCTTGGTTCTGTGGGCCTCCTCTGCTGCATGGGCGTCATTGTGCATTGGAGCCCCCCCCCCCTCATCCCCTGGGGGAACTATCTCCATGTGGATCTTGAAAAGGACCCAGGGACTTCCAGAACCACATTTTTTGACCTAGAAAAGGATCTTTGAGGAGTCAAAAAATATATGCCTACTGCACAGAGGGTCTTTCCATCTTTTTCACACCTGGAGAGTATGATCTTTGCTTTGGGGCCAAACAATGAAGTGCCATCAAAGGGTGCATTGACGAATGATGACTTGAATTGCTCCACAAAAATCACACATGCACATCCAAGCAGGTCTCCTGATGGAAATGCCTGAACCTGCCACCCTTGAGGCACCTTCAGCTGCATGTGAGATAAACCTCATGGACGATTTTGAACTAGAATGAAGGGCAGCCAACTGATAGGCCACAGAAGATTGATCCTCAGCAGTAGTGGTCCCTGAAAGGGATTTTGAAAGTTCCTTCATCAAGTCCCTTTGTTATCTTGGAAAGTGTGCCAAGTAGTTTGCGATCTAAGAGCAAAGGTCACTGATGCATACACATGCTTACCAAATCTGTCCAACTCCTTAGACTCCCTGTTAGGGGGATAGACAGAGGAATTCTGCTCAGCAAGTTCCTTCTTGGTGGCCGCCACCACCATGACCACAGTATCTAAGGGCACCCCTTACTCCAGAACTCCCTACCTATAGGTGGAGCCAGAATCTGATCTGGTCTCTTGGGGATTAGCTTAATTGAGTCAGGCTCCTTCCATGCCCATCTAGAAATGAAGCCAATTAGCTCATTAGCAGGCAGAGTAACCCAGGAGGTAGACGGGCCAGCTCCAAAGGCCTCCAGGAATAATGACCCCTCTGGGGAAGGATTATGGAAGAACCGACCACCTTTCTTCTTAAGGATCTCAAGAATGTCTCCGAATGAGACATCTTCAGGAGGTGATCTTGGGGACCCCTCTCCATCGAAATCAGTATCTTCAGTGACGGCCTCCTGAGGGAAGTCCAAGTGCGTCCCCTTGCACTTCCTAGGCACTTCCTCAGTGGGATGCTCTGATGAAGTATCAGAAGAGATTATAAAAGCCTACTGGGTTGGCCTTGAGACTTTGAGCTGGCTGTCCCTGTGGAGTAGAATGATATGGCTTAAGGAACTGAGACATCTGGGCTCCAGAAGGAAGATCCAGGGTGTAGTATCCATTAGTTCTGCCAGAGGAGAGAATACTCTCTTCACTACCTTAAAGGCAGAATGCTCCAGGGAGAAGGAAGACAGTGGAGACAAGAAGCCAGGCTTCTGGCCCATTGGGTTCCTCTGTCCAAAGGCAATCTACACGAGGTGGAAGTTGGAGCTGAGCTGTCCAGTGCCTGAGGGGCAGAGACAACTCTGAAAACTTCACAGTTGACTCCAACACCTTGGACTCGACAGGGGCACCCTGGCTCCAAGAGCCTTCAGGCTCAGAAGACTGCACTCAGACAGCTTCGGATCCAAAGATAAAAATGTCTTGGATGTACAAGCATTTTAATAGCTACATAGAGATAGCTGTACCCACCAGGAAGTAGTACAGAACTAACTCAAAAAACAAGCCACCCTGGTGGAATCACAGAGTCAATAGGCTGTATAACAGAAGGAAGAAAATCATGGCAAAAATTAGGAGGTGCAGCACCCAGCAGGATAAAACCATTCTCAAAATAAACAAACTCCTCAGAGGACAAATAAAGTCTACCAAAGTGAAAGCTGAAGCAGGTTTGGCCTCCCAGGCCAAGGACAACCACAAAGCATTCCTTAGCTATGTCCACAACCTCAAAGGCAATACACAATTGTGTGCAGAGCTCATTGTAAATGGAGCCACCAATACTGAACCAGAAGATATAGCAAACCTCCTGGAAGATAAATTCAGCTCCAACTTTACCCCTCACTCCCCCTCAACTTTCCCTCAAGAAATACCATCAAATACAACTCCCCTTAGTATCACTAGGGAACAGATCCTTAATGCTCTCTCTAAGACCAAGAACACTGCATCAATGGGCCCAGACAATATCCCAGGATGCCTTCTAAACAGCAAGAAACATGACCCATCAGGGATTGTGGAATTACTATTTAACTGTAGCCTCCAAACAGGTTTTGTGCCTCATAGGTTGGTACTAGGCTATCGGCCCTAGGGCCTATACAAGCCCAGCCATAACAATTCCCTGGCTATTTCTTCCCACACCATTTACTTCCCTGGACCCTTGTCTAGCAGGGTGACTGACGTGATCACCGGGGTGAATTTCCTTTCTCCCATCCACTCATCAAGGTTCCTTTTGAAGAGGGCCAAAGAGGCCCTCTGCTTGACATGCATGGGCAGTCTATTTCAGAGTCTGGGGAGTCTCTGGGTCAGGAACCTATCCCTCCAGCATGTTTTCTTTATTGTGATGATAAGGTTTAGATCTCTGGAGCGTGTGGCTCTGTGGGATTGGGATTTCTTTAAGTGTAGCATGTCCAACAGCTCTGAGTTTGACATGGCCTTGTATGTTAAGCAGAGATCGCCTCGGAGTAGACGATATGCGACAGAGTACAGCTGGAGTTTTTTTAAGGCAGTCAGCATAGGGCATCTGCTTTAGGCCTGTGATTCTTTCAGTGAGGTATTTCTGCGCCCTTTCCAGTTGTTGCAGATGTCTTGAGAGGTACATACCAAATGGGGCATTGTATTCTATAATGGGTCTAATGAGGGATGAGTACAGTGATGAGGTGTGCCACATAGAAGGATTTCCTGAGTGTTGTGGCAATGTGGTTATTGAAGGTGAGACCACTTTCCACCTGTGTCCCTAAGTCTCTTATCACACTTTCGGTGTTTAGTGTACTGACACCTATGTGGTAATTCACGGGTACATGTTTTTTCCCAAAGGGGATAACTATACATTTCTTGGCATTGAGCTTGAGCCCATAGCTCTGGCACCAAGCATCTGTTTCTGTAAGGCTGAATAGAGAACAGCAACAGTCAACCACCTGCAGAAAGGTGGGCCATCTACAGACCTTGGAAACTATAGACCCATAAGTCTCACTAGTCTTGTATGTAAAGCCATGGAAATAATTATCATGGAAATGAACAGAGGTATAGTAAACCTCCAGACACTGGACCAAACCCAGTTTGGTTTTGGTAAGGCAGATCATGCCTACTCAACCTGGTAGACTTCTTTGAGAAGATAATCAAAGCAATGGATGAGGGAAAAATGGTTCACACTGCCTACCTTGACCTGGCCAAGGCATTTGACAATACCTCACTCGGGCATTGTTGACAAACTCAAGAGGTTAGGTACAAACCTGAATGTCACCCAGCGGACAGTCAACTGGCTCACAGACAGGACCCAGGAAGTTAGAATTGGGGAATCCACCTCTACAAAGAGGCCAGTCACAAGTGGAATCCCTCAGGGATCAGTCCTTGGACCAGTCCTTTTTGGCATTTACTTCTCTGAAGTCAAGGCCGATGTCAGTGGTCTCTGGCTATCGAAATTTGCAGATGATTGCAAATTAGGAGCCTTCATTGAATCCCACACTGGCACAAATGTTCTCCAGAAGGGGCTGACACAAACAACTGGTGTCAGAGCCACAGACTAAAACTAAATGCCAAGAAATGCATAATAGTAACTTTGGGGAAGTCATCCACTCCTGTTAACTATCATAATGACAACACGCCCCTTAAGAGTTGACCCAGTAGTCAGGAACTTGGGGACACACATACATTGTAACCTAGCCTTTGACCATCATGGGTCTACAGTAGTGAGAAAATCATTCTATGTTGCTCAAATTATCAGGAAAGGTATGGCATCCAAGTCCAAGGAAGTCACTGTTCCACTGTATTCAGCATTCATCAGCCCTATCATAGAGTAATATGCCCCCTTTGGTATGCACCTAACCAGGCATATCCAACAAATGGAACATTCACAGAGGTTCCTCACTAAAAGAATACAGGATGTAAAATGTCCTATGTAGACTGCCTCAAGGTCTTACCCCTGCATTTTGTCTCGTACAGGCTTTTGAGGCAAGATCTATGCCTGGCATACAGGGCATTGCCAGACCCCACTCTGATGGACCTCCTGCATATCCACAAAACAAACGGCACCAGAATTACCCATTCTAAAGACTTAAACCTTGCCTGTGATATAAATAGCACCTGCTGGAGAGACAGGTATGTATCCCAGAGATTACCCAGTCTATGGAACAGGCTCCCCATCCATGTGAAGCAGAGTTCCTCCTTAACTCAATTCAAGTGCAACTTGGACAGCTGGATGGGGAACATAAAATTCATCCTTCGTTTGGCACCTATGTCTCTAATGGATGCAGACAACCTGTAAATGGTTAATCTCCAAGACCCCTGCTAGTAAATGTTTCATCTCCCAAACCCCTCCTTACACCTATCAAGGGTATCAGAACTTGTCAGATATTTGGGATGCATGGCTAGGCTTAAAAAGACCCTTGTGGTCATTAGCCTAGTAAACACCTATGAACTGGATGGGCATGGAAGATTCTGATCAAGGGGCTCCAAAACGATCAGTAGTTGTAATCAGTGGAGTGGTAGGATGAGCTTCCTGACCCGAAGGGGTAGGGACCGGAAGAACTCTCATCTGAACCTGCTCTAAGAGAAATCTCCTCATCATCCTGTCCACATCAGCTTTGGTTAGACTTCTGAAAGATCAAGAGAAAGCCAAGGATGGCAACTTGGAATGTTGGAGTTCCAAAAAATGAGCTCTGGAAGGTATTGGATCAACAGTGGAAGAACATTTAGTCCCAGGTAAGGGGTGCTGGATCCAAAGTACTCAGACCCAAACAGGAAGTTGTCAGATCCAAGGCTGAAACTGTAGAGGAAGCCTTCAGCTCTGATTTGTGCTTTTTCTTAAGCGGTTCCAAAGATGGAGTAGACAATCCTGATGGTTTAGGAGATTTGGTGAAAGTCTCCTTGGTTTTAGACTTAGAGGGTTGAGCTCCAGCAATAGTTTCAGGGAAAGGTGTGTGGAGTAACCCTTTCAATATAAGTTTATTCTTACTGCCAGCAATGGCCCACAGTTTAAAGTTTTGACTTATACTGCATTCAACTTTAAGGTGATCCAGGCCCATACAATAAAAGCATAAAGAATGCGTGTCTGATAAAGGCAACTTTTGCCCGGACATTTGGCACTTTCTGAACCCAGAAGAGTTTTTTTCTGACATCCTGACTATGCAGAAGTATAGAAAAAGAGAAGAAAATCCCACTTTTTATATATTTTATAGATACTAAAGGAAAAAAAGAAAGAAATACCAACAATGGCATTAAGAATACACTAACATGTATACAAGTATAATAAGTACCAACAATGGTAAATGAGATTACACAGTGTAATAAGAAAAAGGGAGTGTGTGTATATGTATATATATATATATATATATATATATATATATATACACACATACACACACATACACACATACACACACACACACACACACACACACACACACACACACACACACACACACAGAAGGATATATATGACATATTTAAGAAGTTAAAGTTGAAAAAATGGGTTTCTATTATATGAACGAAGACGTATTCTTCCGAATGCGTCTTGACAGAACCTGAAAGCATGAAATGGCAAAATACCGAAACGTCATATAAGCGATTTCTTTCCCTAGGAAAGAAATCGCTTGGCCACCTCCGTTATTTTGCCGTTTTCGTCACTGTAGTGCGATCTCAGAGTTGGTATATTTAAGTAGGGGGGGGTGTGGGGGGCAAAGCCCCCCACTTTATGTAATGTTTTAAAGTTTTGTTTTTTTTCTTTTGTGGAATAGTGATTTTTTTCCCCTTGGAAAAAAAATCGCTGTTCTAACTGTTCCGGATTGTAAGCTTTCGCTTTCATGGGGTCGATAAATCAGTGTTTGCTTTTTTAAGCATTTGCTGATTTAATATAGACCAAAAAAAATATCTTTTTGAAAATTCACTTGATTGTGAAAGCAGCAAATGGGATCTGAAGTATGTTAGGAGTTTGTGCATTACAGGTAAGGGAGGAGCTCAAGAGCTTTTTGGTGGCCACAAGCTAAAGTAACAGCCAAAAGTGGGATCTGAGGATTGGATCCAAAGCAAACAATTGAGGATAGAATGAAAGCTGACATCAGATCTCATCTCCAGACCCAGCAAATCTGCTGGGCATTGTTTGTACTTGTACAAGGTACTCCCTTACCTGTATCAATCAGATATATATCCTCCCCCTCCCATCTTTCAAAACTACTCAGAGGCTTCCTAGGTAAATCTGTCTCTGTTCTTGTTCAAAACCAGGATAAATTGCATCTCTAAATGTGAAAAAGAACCTTTTCATTCCTTATACCACCTTACTCTCCCCTTTTCACTTACTTACTGCTATCCAATACTCTTCTCTAACTTTCTCTCTAAAAATACCATAAGCCTGTTTTTTCCTCACTTCATATTGCAATTTCTGTTTGTATTACAGTAACTTACTTTTAATTTCTCTGCAAACCGTCTAAAATATTTCTAAATAATAAATGATTGTCATATACCTTGTACTGATTAATGTTTTTATTTGTTATAATTATTTAAGGTGCATATGTGTTTGTTTTATTTTTTGAAGATTGTATAACTGTTGAAAAATGTTTTGTAATAATTTGGAGCTTTCTCCCCAGGCCTCAGCTGAAAATGGGCTTCTACCTAGCCGGACTTTCCTGGTAATCAAATGTAAATAAATAAATAACTAAATCAGTTACTTAAAGGAAGCATTTTTAAAAACCTGAAAAATTCTGTCTTTTAGAAACTGATTTAGCTTTTTTACTGTAACAGTATAAACCTTCTTTATAGAAAAGGGTTTGGAATGCATGTTAGATATTGTGCTTGACTTTAAAATTAAGAAAAATATTATTTTTGTATTGTAGGGTGACCAAACGTCCAGTAAAAAAGGGATTGTCCCGTTTTTCGCGATCATACCCGGTGTCCCGAAAAAGTCTCTTGGGATGTCAAAATGTCCCATTTCTATCAAATCACTAAAACTTCCTAATTATATAACTTCAAGTAATATTTTGGCTACTTCTGAAAACCTTGCAAAAATAAACAGGTATTTTCTGTTTACCTTTCTGAGTAACAGATGAGGGAGGAGCAGCTTTTTTCCATACAGATACTTGCTGCCCACTATGCTCGTTCTCTTTTGCGTATAATTTTGAGTGGGTGTGTAAATGCTGCGCTTCGTAATAAAATGCAGACTGGTGCTGTCCCTCCATACACCCGAACCCACAAGTGTCTCAACACAAGTTTTCAAACCATTATTACTCCTCATTGATGATGACTATGACGGACCGACTGATAGTGGTAAGAAAGATTGTGTACATAAGCATATTCTACATGTCAACCGCAACATCTCTATATAAGGGGTTGAAGTGCCCATTGAACTTTTCTAAGACAAAAGCAGGTCATTTTAAGAATAAAAAAGTGGCTTCTTCCACCATACACACTTGTGATATACGTTTCCTTCATTTACCACACAGCACACAATAAATATTGGTAATAAAAATTGAAACTCAACATAACTGAAGTTATCAATGTCACATTGTCAATATTGGGTCATGCCGCATTTTTACTATTTCCTTTGCTGCAGGGACTACAGCTCTATTTCCGTAGCTAATATGACGAAATGAGCAGTTAAAAACTGCAATACCAACAATGCATCGCGAAAAGCGATAGCACATCCTCCCCTTTTGTAAAGTGCGTGTCAAGTAAACTAAATCCCAACTCATTGTTTTGATTGGCAGGTTATGGTAGATAAACGGTGGTGAAGAAGGTGAGTATGTGTGTTGTTGCAATTATTTGAAATGAATGGTATCTGAAGGAAAGTTTGAAAAATATATTTTACAGCGTCATATCAGATGTTTCACAATTTCTTGAAAGCTACTTTTTTAAAATATGTAATTTGGGGTTTTGGAGTGTAATGCGAAACTTATTTGGCGATACCAGCTGCGTATTTTTATGTATGTAAATTTGATAACTTTAAGGTCAGTCTGTATGCGAAACTGATCTTGTTTTAATGTTTTTCATTTTTTAGACTTTTGAGTAGCGTAAAGAACATGAGACCTTGTTGCTATGGCTACTGGACGCGCGCGATTATTTAAAGCGAACATAGAGCAAGGAAGAGATGGCCAAAGGAACTCTACAATGGAGAACGTAAGAAGGTACACTGTAGTTGAGGAACAAAGACAATAAAGTATAACCGGGGCCGGTGCTAGCATTTTGGGGGCCCCCCAGCAAATATCAAGTCAGGGGCTCCGCTAAGCACTTCCAGTCTAAGTGCTACAAACTTTTAGAAGTAAGCATAGCCATACAGACAGACCTGTAGCAGCGTGTAATGTGTTAGTCTTATGTGTGATCCTTGCCGGCCTGTTCATGTCAGAGTGACAGATGTTTGTTTTGGGTGTTGAACTTTATTCTTTAACTTTATATTATCGTCTCATATAGACAATAATTATGCCCAAGCGTCAATGTAAGTTTATGGAGGAGTATTCCAAAGAGTGGAACTATATTAAAAAGGGACGCTATGACAGTGAAGCCGAGTGCACAGTTTGCAATAGTGTTTTTAGTATTGGTCATGGTGGACGTTCAGATATAAAACAACACATCACATCAGTGAAACATAGAAACAGACTGAGTGCCCCAAGTAGCAGTATGTCTCAACAATTATTTTATAAAACACTATTCTAATGAAGAAACAAAAGTTAGAGCTGTTGAACTAACTCAGGCCTACCATACGGTAAAGCACCATCACAGCTTTAGGTTAAATGACTGTCAACAAGTTAAACAGAGTTATGTTTAGTGACTCATCAATTGCATTAAAGTTTAGCTCTGCCAGAACAAAGCAATCAGCCCTGATAACTGGTGTTTTAGCTCCATTCAGCAAGAAAACTAGCATTGAAGAGATAAATAAATCTCCTTTTTATGGCATTTCAACTGATGCAAGTAATCACAAGGCTATAAAAATGTTTCCTTTTGTAGTTCAGTTTTTTGACATAAATGAAGGGATAAAGTCAAAGTTACTGAAAGTAGCTTATTTGCCATGTGAAACGTCAGATGAGACATCTAATTTCTGCTCGAACTGTATTGATGAATTCAAGTTAAATAAAAACAGTTGCATTGCGTTTTGTGGTGATAATACCAACACAAATTTTGGTGGTTTGAACAGAGTGGGAAAAAACAATGTATTTACAAAATTAACAACTAATTTACATGGTGGTATTGAAGGTGTGGGTTGTCCTGCACATGTACTACATAACTGCATATGTGCAGCAGCTGATGGATTAAGCTGTGACATTGAAGGTATTGTTGTCAAACTTTTCTCTTATTTTTCTATATACACGGTGCGAACAGAGAGGCTAAAATAATTTTGTGAAATGGTCGACGTCAAATTTGGCATTATTTTGGCGTATTCAAAAACTCGTTGGCTGTCTTTGATGCCTGCAATAGAACGAATTTTAAAGCTGTTTGATGCTTTAAAGGATTTCTTTTTAAACTTGGAAAAAGCTCCAAATATTTTGTTAACATTTTTTAATAATCCTTTAAGTGAGGCATACCTATGGTTTATCCATAGTCAACTCAGTATTTTTCACCAAGGAATTAAAAAGATTGAAGGAAGTACAAAAAGTGTTATGGAAGTCAATGATGTATTGGAATGTACTCTCAAAGCTTTGACCAGAAGAAAAGAGGAACAGTTTTTATCATTTAGTGTAAAATCCATTCTTAAATGGGCCAATATTACGCAACAAGACGAAATTAACTTCAAAAATGAAGTTAACGAGTTTTATGAAACCTGCCTACAATATCTTAAAAAAATGGTTGGGAGGGTGGCCTAATGGTTAAGGTGTTTGCCTTACAAACACAAGGTGCAAGGTTTGAATCTCACAAGGGATAATTGGCTAAGCTTAAAATGGCTCACAAGGGAAGTTAGCCTAGTACTAACCTATGAATCTATGAACTTATGGAGTGTACCATTCTCTACCTTCTCAAAATTCAAATGGATGCTTTTCAAGGACATCCCCAGTTGGGAACAAATTGAAGAAACTATTTGTTACTTCAACGAAAAAAGTATTGAAATAAATGATATTTGCTATTTGATCAACTGGCATCGTTAGCGGATTTTGTAAGTGAAAATATTAAAGAGTGGACTGATGAAGATAAAAAAACACCTCAGTGTCACGAAAAGTGGGTCTGTTTTTTTCAAAACCATACTAGGCCAGAACAGAACTCTGAATTTTTGAAGATATGCCAATATGTGTTTGCAATCCCTGCCCATAATGGTAATACTGAAAGAATCTTTTCGCTCATGAACATTCAATGGACGGACGAAAGAAACAAGATGAGAGTGGAGACCCTTTCTGCAATCCTGCAAGTTCTCTACAATTTCGAAATGGACTGCTATAGTTTTCACAAGTTTATATTAGATAAGAAGGAGGTTTTAACAATGGCTTGATAACAGCCAAATATCCTCAATTTAAATCCTAGACTAGTGAAATTTAATTTGTTGTGTTGTATTATGTTGTAAAATATGTATAAATAAGTATTCACTGCAAAATTATTGTTTTCGTTTATGATATGCCTCAGTGTTTAAATTAGATTACAAAAGTGAAGGCAAATTTAAAAAGATTTCTAGGTCTCAAAATAGTTAAAATGAGCATATTTCAATAAATAGTTTCTGACGGAGGCTCCCCGGACCCCTCTTTAGCTGGAGGGTATCCCCAAACCCTCCTTGGGTGTGTCCCATTTTTTCCAGTTCCAATGTATTGGGAAATAATGTGCAGGCACACAGACTGGGGAGCACTGCAATGCTCCTTTCATACGTGCATTTGTCAAACAGATAAAAAGACATGATCCAGAAAGGGCTCTTTTCAAGCACAGTCGCAGACAAAGTCACAAAGTATAACAATACTTTGACAAGGAAGACAGTCTTATTTGCTTAAATGTTTGCACATGTACTAACATGCCCATAACTTTGACTAATCAAATGCAAGGGCATGGAAATAATCCAGTTCAACTTTCCTAGTCAACAAAAGTAAAATAAACAGTGCAGAGTGTCCAAAGGAGTGCAAATGAAAGAGGATGTATGGAGGAGCAGACAAGAAAAGAAAACAGAATAATAAAGGATACTGCCAACAACTAATCAGCATGCCAGAAATTCCAGAAGGGGAAGCTAATACAGACAGCTAAAAAGACGACACTTGCATACTCTTAGTGGTTTGGTAATAGCAGAATTATGGACATTTTGCATGCATGTATCACAAGAATTGCTAATGCATCCATTCAAACAAATAAGACTCAGAATTGTGTTTGCAGCTCACCAATAAAAAGAGAAAGAACACCGTTCTTCAATTTTTATGAGAAAAGGAACCACCTGTTTTCCATTATGAGGAAAGGGCCAGGGATTTCTTGCATGACAACCAACCTCTGTCCAGAGGTATTATGGGCACTAAGTGTAGGTCTTTATAACAGAACATTGATGAGATATGTAAGCAGCAGTAAGAGCACCAGAATCTGGAATTTAATGTGCTCTGTGATGCCATACACAAAACCTTTCCCTTTCTAAGGAAGGGAGCATGACAAACAATTGAAAACCACTGGTCTAAAATGGGCCCTTCATATCTGAGCCACTCATTGCTAGTTGGGTGGCCTGTCACAAAGAAATCAATGGAGAGAGATTTTAAAAACAGTTAAATAGGGCACATAGCCATTAGGAAACCTTATATTTCCCCTTTAATTAATCATGACAGGCTGCCACACGAATTGCAGGATCAGCTTTTCCAGCATCGGTTAAAGAAATGTTGCACTGGCCTCAAACTAAAAGCTGCCTTAAGCAAAGGATGTTACCCCTTCTCTTTCCAAGATTTATACATCTGAAATGTATAAAGGCAAGCAAACTTGGGTACACGGGGAATTCATTATTAAAGCAAATGTGGCAAACCGATACAACCCTGCATAGCTGCTGGTCTATGAGGGGACCCTATTTGGTAGGTCAACTGCATTCATTCTTTCCACAAATCAAAACAGGTCTCTTTCTCAGCAGATCATGAGATTGAGGGCATAAATTACATGATGCAATGGCATAACATGGTTCACCTAATATCAGTGGGCCTTACAATGGACACTGACAGCTCAGCCACAGCTACCTGAGTAAGCACATGCCTTACAAATGAAAGAAAAGTGACAATGCTTTGACCCCTACACTCTTTACAAGAAATATACAAGTATATGCTAGTGAGTGTGAGACTAACAGAAAATTCTAACAGGTAAAATTCTAACAGAGCTAGCAGAAATGCATTTCCATAAATACTAGGGATCCAGAATAATCTTCTTTATCTTTTCCTTCATCTTAGCCGTACCTGTTTTTGAGACATACATCTGAGCCTGTTGCTATCAGCCAGGATTTCAGTTCAGTCAAAATTACAGTGGGAGACATTCACTGTGGAATAAGGAAGTCCTCCTTAAGTTAGGCTCACAAGGCTCCTCAAACTTATCCACTGCCACTCAATCACAATCAGATGGGAATACAACAGGCAAGTTAAACAGCTGAGATCATCAAGTCTAAATACCCCACAGTATAAACTCTTATCACACATGTCAAACTCTGGATTCTTAAGTGGCAAAATGCTGTCACATCTGTGACCTACCTTAGACTGTGGAGTCAACAATAGTATGTTCAGCCAACAGGTCTACCCATTAAGACAGGAGCTTGTAAAGAGTGTTGGGCTTTCTTGGGGGCCAAATGTGCAGTTTGAGCATGGCTCTAGGCTGCTTCAATGACTAGTTCCAGGGGGAGGTGGTCTGTGCTTCTTGGGGTGGAGGGCAGAGGCTTGAGTCCAGACTAAGCTGTCCCTCTTAAGCTTTATGGCTTTACCAGAGGGGTAAGCATTAGACCCACTATCCTTGTCCATCTCAGAGACAATGGCCTTGGGATCCTCAGACTCAGTATAAGAACCAGAGTGTGACAAGGTACCATGCCCCTCACTACATGAAGGAGTAAATTCAAGTGTTACTAACTGCAGCCAGGATGCTGTGGATAATGAACTGGTGTGCAGCAGGATAACCTCCCTAAAGGTTAAGTCCTCTATCCACAACTAAAGCAATTATGGATGTGAAACATTTGCTTGATGCCTAACCCCTAATATGCAAGCCAAGGTATAGAACACCAGGCTCTCCTCAGATGGGACCTGCTGGCCCAACTAGATCAGACTACAGATCAAGAAGGGAAATACTTACTCTTGAGCATCAATGTGAGTAGCTGGTGAAGAAGGCTAAGTTGGTTAACCCATGCACTGCAGACATTTAGTGCAGCCATGGACCATTACAATGAAACAAAGAATGTTATGGTTATGTTCTATTGCCACCAGAGTTGATGCTGAAGTGAAGCCCATCTAATGTTCAGCATTGACCAACAAATTGTTAGATAGTCCTTGTGGTGAAGGTAAGCTGGATTTATGGCCCAGGAAGAGAGGAGAGATCTTGGTAGCAAAAACTGATGGTCACAGTGGTGGTGTGGAAGCTAAATTTATGAAAACCAGGGGGAAACAGTGTCAGTGAGGGACTTGAGAAAAATTCTCTAAATAGTATGCAGCACCTGTAATTGATTACAGATTATGTTCTTTTGTGCCTATAGTGCCATCCGGGTGGATGTACTATCGCCTACAGTGCCAGTGATGTATACATATTATACCTTTAATGCCTACAGTACTACCATGCACTCCTAACTAGAAATGTAAATATTCCCTTCAGGCAAGCAGTTAAGCATGCACAATCATAGCTACCAAGGGTCAACAAAAATATATGCAACTGAGTGAAGCTCTCATTTACAGTGACTCCATTGTGTTAAACGTTTCTTGACCGTAGTAAGATTCTGCCAGTAACAAAACCATTTCTAAAAGACTTCCCTGTGGTCAGCAGTGTATGTCACAAGTGTGACCATTATTTCAGGAACTGCACAGATATTTGACATGGTCAGAAAGTTGACCAGTCGGACAAGGAGATGTCTGTGCAGCCACAGATAATGGACTGGCATTATTTGCTTCTCAGGTCCTGGCAGATAAAGAATGGGATGGTTCTGTAGTAGTGTACCAGATCAATGCTGGATTTTATTATTTTAATTTGATTTATTTTGCAGTCTTACAAAATGAGATGTATGCTACAAAAAAAATCTTTAATTAGAAAGTTGTACACACCACAGAAGAGCTGTGATTATAAAGTGTTATTTTTAGGTGTTTCTTCTTTGTCTTTCTAAATGAATTTAATACTGCTGTTCACCATTTTTTATTTTTGAGGTTCTTAGCTTTTCTGAGATATACCCATTTGCCTATTTGTTCCTGTTTATTTGCATTTATTTGGCAAGCTGTAATTGTGACAATGTGAGGTTTTGCCAGCCATAACAGGAGAAGCAGGGCAGTGGATGTGTAACTTTTAGTTATGTACTTACCATAACTTTAGATGTTTGGGATCCATCTCGCCTACATTCTGTACTGATGGGTTCGGAGCCGATCCTCGGCTCCGACTCGGCATGCTATGCTATAGAGCGAAGCCTCTTATAGGCTGAGCTGTTCTATATCCCAGGATGCACCACCACTACTTCCCCAGATCTTGTTTGTCCGCACTCATGCACACACACATAACTGTTTATATAACATTGCCAGATGTTTCAAGATGAAACGATAGTACTTGGACCGTCGGGTCTCTTCTGATCTCCAAGGCAGGGGGAAGGAGGTGTAGGCGAGATGGATCCCAAACATCTAAAGTTATGGTAAGTACATAACTAAAAGATGTTATGTGATCCTATCTTGCCTACATTCTGTACTGATGGGACAGCGTCCCTAGCACCTGATTCCTGGGTGGCTCACTGGAAAACACTCCCGAGAACTGTGGAACCAAATGAAGCTCGCCCCCGAGATGCCACATCCAATTTGTAGTGGGAAATGAAGGTGTGCGGAGAAGACCACGTAGCCGCAGCACAAATGTAGCTAATGGCAAGCTTAGAATGGAATGCTATTGAAGTAGCCATAGCTCTTGTAGAGTGAGCTTTGACAGAGGTTGTAAGCTCTTTATTAGAAGAGGAATAAGCCTGACTAATACAGTCCCTGATCCACTTGGCAATAGTGACCTTTGTGACGGCTTTGCCCAATTTATTGTCCGAAAAGGACACAAACAATTTGTTTTCCGTGTTTGTTGGGTCCTATCTAAATAAAATCGCAATTGTCTGTGAACATCCAATGTGTGGAAGATGTATTCTGCTTTGAGTACTTTGGGAAGAAAACTGGCAGTTCTAATGACTGTTGCAGGCAAAAACTGGAACAAACTTTACGGACAAAGGATGGGTTAGGCCTGAGGGATACTCTATCTTTGTGAAAAACCAGGTACGGTGGTTTGACAGAGCTTGAAGCTCTGAAACCCTTCTGGCTGAAGTAATCGTGACCAGAAAGGCAGTTTTCCAAGAAAGAAATTTCAAATCACAGGTTGCTGCCGGTTCGAAGGGGGAGGAGGTTAAGGCACGTAATACCACATCGAGATCCCACGGAGGAGCAGGATGAGAAATCGGAGGTCGTAAAAGCGCAGCACCTTTTATGAAGGTTTTACACAATCTGTTGCTCATCAAAGGTGGGTTTATAGATTCATGAAAATTTGAAATAGCTGCCAATTGGACCTTGATGGTAGAGACTGAAGAACCTTGATTGAATAGGGAAGTTAGAAATTTCAGGACTTCTGACACCGGGACAGTGATGGGATCTAGACCCCGGAGTTGAGCCCAAATAGCAAATCTCTTCCATTTGCTGGTATATAATTTCGTAGTGGCAGACTTGTGGGCCGAGGATAAGATACGTATGACTTCCGGGTCTAAAGTATGATTTCTGACTATAGTCGGAAGAGGAGGAGCCAAGCTGTTAACTTCAAAGAGTGAAGGGACCGATGGAGTTGTCCCGACTGATGAATTAATAGGTCCGGGATCTGATCCAGGAACCATGGACTGTCCAGAGCATACTTCCGAAGATAGGGAAACCATACCTGACGATGCCAGTAATGGGCAACTAGAATCATTTTGCTCCCTGAGTGAGTCATCTTTTGGATCACTCTGGGAAGGAGGGGAACCGGAGGGAAGGCGTAAAGCAAGCCGGTGGGCCAAGGATGGGCTAGGGCGTTCATGGGAATCTCCCCCGGAGCTGGAGTGAGAGAGAAGAATTTTCTGCACTTCGCGTTCAGTGGGGTCACGAAAAGGTCGCAACAAGGAGTTCCCCATCTGCTGAAGATCTGAGTTGCCACTGCATCGTTCAGAGACCACTTGTGAAGAGAGAGAATAGTTCTGCTTAGTCTGTCGGCTATCACGTTGGATTTCCCAGGGATATGATTCGCTACCAGAAAACGTCTGGTCGCCACTGCCCATTCCCAAACTCTCATGGCCTCTCTGCAAAGGGGGTGGGATCTGGTCCCTCCCTGTTTGTTCAGATACCAGACTACTGACATGTTGTCGGACTGAATGGCGATTACGCCCTGAGGGAGGTAATCGTGGAGGGCTTGTAGAGATAGAAGCACCGCCCTCATTTCTAGAATGTTGATGTGAAGGAGACTCTCGTTGGAATGCCAATTGCCTTGGACTGACCTGCCCAGGTAATGCCCCCCCCCACCCCGTCTGGGAGGCGTCCGTCGTCAATGTGGCCGTAGGAGGAGGTGGAACAAAGGGTCATCCCTGATCCAGATTGGAGGACACCAGCCACCAGCGGAGGTCCCGTTTGCAGGTTTCCATGATCCGTATGAGGTAACTGAGAGGGAGATCCTGAAAGGACCACTGGGTCGATAGGAGCCACTGGAGAATTCTCATATGCAATCTTGCTAAGAGGACTAGGAGAACAGTGGCCGACATGGAGCCTAATAGCTGCAGGACCATCCTGGCTGAGCTTTGGATTTGAGAAGCAAGGCTCGGACTTGAGCCTGTATAGTCTGTATCCTTTCTGTAGGAAGATAGACCCGCATTTGGTTTGAGTCTATCTCTACTCCGATGAACCTTATGCGCTGAGATGGCAGCAACACAGACTTTGGCCAATTGAAGGTGATTCCAAGGGAAGAGCCTAGTGATATGGTGGCTGCTAGGTTCTGCAATAGTAGACGCCTGGTGGTGGCAGTCAGGAGCCAGTCGTCCAGATACGGAAACACCTGGAATCCTAGACTCCTCAGGTGAGCAGTCACGACCGCCAAACATTTGGTGAACACACTGGGGGCTGTGGTGAGACCAAAGGGCAGTGCGCAGAACTGAAAATGACTGTCTCCCAGGCTGAAGCGCAAATGTCTCCTGGACGCCTGATCTATCAGGATGTGATAATAGGAGTCCTTGAGATCTATGGAGCACATCCAAACACCTTTCTCCAGCAGTGGGAGAATGGATTGTAAGGTGACCATTTGGAACTTGGACTTCTTGACTGAACGATTTAGGTTGGTGAGATCCAAAATGGGCCTCAAGTCCCTGGTCTTTTTTGGCACCAAAAAGAATCTTGAGTAAGTCCCTAATCCGATCTGGTCTGCGGGGACCGGTTGGATGACTCCTTTTTGAAGCAGCTTTGAGATTTAGAAGGCTGCGATTTCCCGTTGACTGGGTGGCGGGTCCGGGATTTTCCTGGACGGCGGAGGGGGGTGTGAAAAGGGGATGGCGTAACCTCCGGCGATGATTCGAAGCACCCATCGGTCCTGAGTGATACCCTCGCAGGCTTTTAGGTGCCTCGAAAAACGACCCCCGACTGGCTCCGGAGCTGCACAGTTGGGCAAAACTTCAGGGATTGTGGAAGGCTGAAGAGCCACGAAAGGACTCGTGGTCTCCAGTGTTGCGAGGGCCTCTGCCGCCTCTGGGACGGTGTCTTCCAGAAAAATTTCCCCCTCCTCTGCCTCTAGAAGGGGGATCGTCCTGTTGCGAGGGATAAGACTTCTGTGATTTACGGAACCACATTTTCCCTCCTCTTTTAGCCTTGGGGTAAGGCCGAAAGAGAGTGGAAAACCGTGCCCCTACGGCAGTCAAAGTCTTACCTTCTTGCTCACAGCGTGTCAATGTGTCCTTTACCTTGGGTCCAAACAAAGAGGACCCATCAAAGGGAGCATCGGCAAAGGAAGACTTAAAGGCTTCCGCAAAATGACACAGGTGGAGCCAGGCTTGCCTCCGTAGAGCAACACCCATACCCGCCGCTCTACTCGCCCCCTCAGCTGCATATGAAATGAGCCTCATGGACGAGTTTGATATCGATGTCAGAGTAGCCAACTGAGAGCCAACCGTCTGGGCCAGCTGCTCAGGTAGGTTACCCAAGAGGGTATCTGAAAGCTCCTTGGTCAGATCCCTCTGAAATCTAGTGAAGTGCGTCAAATAGTTCAGGGACCTTAAAGTAAAGGCCGCTGAACTGAGGGTGCGCTTCCCGTACTGGTCCATGCTCCTAGACTCCTTATTAGGAGGATGGACAGACGTCGAAGCCTCTGCTACATCTTGTTGGGTAGCAGATGCCACCACCAGGGCATCTACAGCCACACCTTTGGTCAGAAACTCCTTCTCTGGGGGTGCTGATAAGAATTTATTTGGGTGAGCCGGCACCGGTTCCACAGAGTCTGGATGCTCCCACGCCCTTCGACAGATCAAATCTAGGAGCTCGTCGAAGGGCGGAGATACCCCTGGAGGGCTGAGCCCCGAAGGCCTTGAGGAACACCGACTCGTCAGCGGAAGGGGGTTTGGAATGCCAGCCGCCTCGTTGTTTGAGGGCTTCCAAGATGTCTGCAAAGGAGACATCATCTGAGGACGACTTAGGGGACCCCTCCGCATCATCAAGATCAGTGTCCGACGTGAGAGACTCATCGGGGGAGTCGACATGCTTCCTCTTGCACAGTCTTTTCCTTGGGGGTTCCTCTGAAGAAGCTTCAGAGGGACCTCCAGGAGGGGGGGAAACCCCACTGGGGGTGACCTCAGGCCCCGGGGCTCCGCTGTCTAGCGACAGGGGGACTATCAAAGACCCAGTCTCCGTGTGTAGGGAAGGTGCCGGTGAGACCGTGGAGGTAGCCAAAGAAGATTTGGCCAAAGCACTCCTCATGGCCCTGAAGGCTGGACCGCCAGAGTCCTGGGAAGGTCCAACCCCCGGGGCCACAACAGTAGATGGCACCCCTGCAGCCGACGCACCGAGAGGAAGGCTCGGAACCGAAAACATCGGTCCCGAAGTGTCCCCCCCGGGGCCGACCGAGGAGGTCCGTGTACCGAACTCCGACTCGAGAGCCGGGGTTGGAGTAAGGGTCGGAGCCGACCCGAAAACCTCCATCGGCTCCACCAGCACCGGCTCCAACGGTGCCGAGGCTGTTGGAGGAGGAACCAGAACTACAGGGTGGGCCATCGGCTCCAAAGCCGAATGGGCTGGAGCCGAAACTAATTTCTGGAATACAGGAGACTGAAACAGTCTTAGGAGCACCCTGTCGATGTCCAAATCCGACATCTTGGAAGATCGGGAGGAGACCGACCGGGTCCGAACAGACTTCTCCATCGGCTCCGAAGGACTGGGGGACCGGCTCCGAATAGACTCGATCAGTATCGGTGCCGAAGGAGATTCCATAGCAATTTCCCTCGGTGCCGAAAAGGGCTTCGGCGCCGAAGGGGAAGAGTCTGAGCCGGCAACCCTCATCGGCTCCAAAATCAGTGGGGCCAATGAAGGTGACCCGCCTCTCAAAGCCCCAGCCATCGGCTCCGAAACCAGAGGAGTCGAGGCTGGAGGCATCGAGGCAGACCGTTCCGCCCTCGGCTCCGAAGTCCATGGAGCTGATGGAGAAGCCTGCCTAGATTTCTTAGTGGTCGGTTCCGACGGGCTAGTCGGAGCCGACGATTTCTTTTTCTTAGCTGGAGAGGAGGGTTTGATAAGCCCTTTTAAGATCAATTTATTCTTCCTCTCTTGGAGGACCCTAGAGGAAAAAGCGTGGCACACGCTGCAAGACTCCTGAAGGTGTTTGGCGCCTAAACAGTACACACATAATGAGTGATTGTCCGTGATGGACATTTTGTAGTTGCATCTCGTGCATTTCTTAAATCCTGAGGGTCTATGCTCCTTAGACATAATGCCTGTAGACTACTCACTATTAACAGAGAAAACACAATGTATGTAACTCAGCACAAAGATTTTCACAACAATAAAAACTTTTTTTTTTTTTAAACGAGAGGCGAAAGCCCAAGAAACTTAAACAAATACAAATAGACCAAAAAGAGGGCCAAGAACCCTCTAACTCAAACAGGTACTTTACCTCTCCAAAATAACCAGAAGACTCACTAAAGAACTAGGGGAAGGCCCCTCTAACTTAAACGGAAACCTTTCCCTGTCCAGTCACACAAATTTACCACAAAAATTCACAAAAACACACTTATACACAAAGATAGCTGTTAAAACAGCTTTTGGGTAAAGATTAAAGAATTTCCTGACAGAAAAACTTTCAGAAAAAAAGCACTTAGCTCAGCCAAGTTCGAGATCACGTCCTAGCTTGTAAGCGGCAAACGAGATCTGGGGAAGTAGTGGTGGTGCATCCTGGGATATAGAATAGCTCAGCCAATAAGAGGCTTCGCTCTATAGCATAGCGTGCCGAGTCGGAGCAGAGGATCGGCTCCGAACCCATCAGTACAGAATGTAGGCGAGATAGGATCACATAACATCATATGCCAGCACAGCAAGCTGGAATTTTGTAAGGAATTGTATGTCACTTGTAAATCAAACTGACTTGTACAGATGCTTGTCCTGAAAATGTACTTGTAAAGTTGCTTGTGTTAAAAATGCATCAACAGTGTGTCCTGCTACACATAAAATAAACTGACATTTTATATCAGACTACACTGTTGCAAATAGGATACTGGAAGAGGAGAGGTTAATCCCAGTCCAGCTAACTTTGAAAAATAGTAAGAAATTAAATTACTTAATTTAGGCCATAAAGACTATATCTTGCAGTTCTGACTGTAGCCATAGACAAAATGTCTGTGCCAGAGAATGGTTTTATTAGCTCCTTTTATAGCTTCCAGATGCTGTAACACATTTTAGCAAAGCTCTATCTGTGTGTATGGTAACACATATGTGCTAAATTCTGGTTCAGTTTCTAGCAATGGGGTAGTATGGGAAACAGATGTCAGATGACTAGATGTATGTAATGTCATTCTGTAATCTAGGACAAACATGATGTTTTAATACTAGATAAAACTGAACTCTCACTGCACTCTGGTTTTGAAACCTGACATAGAAGGACCCCTCACCTACTTCATCTTGCCTTGCTCTATTAAGTGAACCAGAGAACAGTAATTATTTAGATCAGTCAAGAAAATATAGTGAGATTAGTCAAGTACTGCTTTTTCTGTATCTGTGTGAATTTACTCATCTGTGTTTTAATATTCCCTGTGACTGAAATAGATATTTCGTTTTTTTTATGTTAATTATTTATTATTAAATATGTTTAATCTTTACATTGTGGCTGGTCTTTTAGAGAATATTTTAACCTTTGAGAGTACTCATATCTATTTGGTGACTCTCTGGCCACTCCTGAATGCCTCACTGTATTGGTCAAAACACTACCATTTGTATTAATATTAATTTCACTCTGTATAATTGGGTACCCTTGTAATAGCCCTAGAGTATCTGGCTTTGGAGTGTCTGGTGGCAGTAACTACCTTAAAGTCTGGTAAGAAGGGGGCATAGCTAGTAATTCTGTGCCAGCCTTTCCCATGTGTTTGTGTGTATGAAAAATCAAACCTCAAGGGATGTGTGTGTGTCAGCTGCTTGGAGCAGCGACATGAAGCACTGGTTTCACAGAGAGGGTGCTGCAGGACTTGGCTTGGACACTCGACTGAAGACTCAGCTCTATAGCTGTGCCAGTGGGGAGTCTGACTGGGGACCTGGAGGGAGACAGAGAGAGAAATCCAGACCCTGGACGGAGTGTGTTTTCCCTGTGTGGTCTTAAGGGAAATTGTGCTTGATGCAGAGAAATGCATCTCGAAATACTGAGTGTATCCATTTTTGTTTCATGTGAACATCCCTCTCCAGTTTCAGTGGTGAGGATACAGGATTCCTGGATTACTAGCACAGAGAGGGGATGGCACATAATTTTCTGAAGCTGTCTGTGGCAGACTATTACATTTTGGCAGGGAGAGTATGAGTTACATTAAATGCATCTCCATCTATGAACAGCAGTCTAGTAGGAGAGACAGGGCTGGCAGAAGAAAGTTAATGCCATTTTGTTATATAAACCTGACCATTTGGCTAGTTGATGGTGTGTGTGTTTTTTTGTTGACTGCCTACAGCATGTTTATTTGGTTGTGAATAAACTTGTCAACATGACATCTGAGTTCAGTGTGAATATTTCAACTCTGAATACATTTTAATTTAGTTTTTTTTTTTTTTTTTTTTCTGCAGGCACATAGGTGTGAAATTTACTCTGTGGGATACAGCAGTTTATAAGGTACTGCTATGCGTTTTTAATGAGCTGTTTCCTGTAGTGCAGGATTTGCTCAGCAGTTGTCTACTGTGCAACTTTAATCAAATCACTTCCCCAGAGAATGCTCCTGCTCTACCTCTGAAAAGGAAACATTTGTTTCAGTGGCCTATACCAGGCTATTAGAAAAGAAATCACACCGACTCCCTGCATTCTTCACATAGATACTAATTAGGGCATTAGTATACACCTTCTGACTATGTGTCCCAGAATGTCAGTTTAATGGCTTGCAAAATGTACTTTCAATAAATGTGAATTTCAAGGGAAGAGAAATTTTACTGTTACTCATGATATGTTTGTTTTCAGTGTGAGAGTTTTTTTGTTTGTTTTGTTTAGTAAGTGGCAGTCAATGTTTTGCTGTAAATTTTGAAATAAACGTTTTAAATCAATCACAAACCTCTGTGATCATTCTAAAAGTAAACAAAAAAATAATACGCACACTGACAAGTTTGAACAGTGTTTTATGGTAATTAAGGAGAGTCAGCTAAGTAATGGGATATGTGTGTGCAATTATGATCCTGCACTGTTTCTAGCATGTGTGAGAGAAAAAGATAAAGTGAGCAGGTTTGACGCGCACTTCAGATCTGCCTGCTGATTTATCCTTTTCACATCTATGAATTTATTCTACATAATTTCAAGTTAAAATTAGTTTAACTGGAAAAACCAAAGCCTTGAGAGACCTTTTAACACAACTCAATTAGTGCATTGGATATTTAACATAATCCCACTCTGACACCAAGTCAAATGAACCATTTATATTTTCCAAGCAATTCTGTCATGTATAACATGTTCACATCAGCACATTGCTATTAAATTAATGACTTTTGAGATATGCTATGAGTGAAAACATTGGCAAACTGACTAAAATAGATGCACTGCTACTAAGTATAACAGCAGCTTTAAAGGTCCTTTCAGGCCACGAGACATAGAGCAATCAATATAATTATTGCTTCCAAGGCATTTTAGAAGGTAGTTCTTTGTATATTTACACATTTCTCTACAATAGTTATAATATGAGCAATAAAATAAACAAACAAAGCCACCAGTTTGGCTTTGTAGAAACAAGACTGCTTGGATCAGCTTGCAACATTAGGAATAGGCCTTTTCCAGACGAAGTATATTATAAATTTGGATAAGAGATGCACATCAAGTGGTGAATGTTTACCCATAAATAGCAGCTAGTAACAAACCAGGAACCGGGTGAACCTATACAGTGACTCAGCTAGAATTCACTGAACCCTACAGCGACTCAGCTAGAATTCACTAAACCCATACAGCAAAACTCAGCTAGAATTAACTCAAGTTACACAGCTAACCAATTAACATCTTTAATCTTTTTCTGATATCAGGTGCAATTTCTAATGACTGGAAATCCATTTGTTATTCTACCGCTGCCTAAAACTCCCAGCTGAATACATCATGAGCATTACCAACTCATAACTAACCTCTCATCAGCAAAAATAATTTTTTCAAGGGGGGGGGGGGTGCTGCCAGTCAGTCCCCATCCCCCTCCCAGTCAATTGCTGGATTTGTTCTCCATCACCAAAAGTCAACTGGGAGGGGCCGTCATTTAGGCAAATTTTTTTTTTTCTTTATGGCCTCAAGTACACTGCACATGCTTGGTTTGCATGGGAAGGGTACATTCTTTAGGCTGCCTGCACTGGTCATCCCTCACTTCCTGCCCTTCCATCTTCAAGCACCAGATGGTGGTTTCCCCAATTTCCAGCAAGGAAATCGGACCCATCATTGTGCTCACTGATCCTGCCCCCCCCATATGACAGGCAAGCAGGCAGTGACCCTTCAACTCCTATCCCTCCTTGCCTAGCACTTCCAGCACTGGGGACAATAATCAAACCCTGGTCATCTGGATCACAGCTGGGCCTCATCACTGTATTGTCCTTAGACCTATCACACTACCACTCACAAAATATACTGTATTTCTGTCCTCTGTGATGCTGAATAAACTACTAAATCATTAATCATCACTCTGCTATTGGGTCGGAATCTCACCATGGAAGAAGCTTTCATTCTTTCCATTAATGTTGCAGCTTTCTTCCAAGCTTGCTCCTTCAGTTTAGATCTCTCTCTCAAACACAAAGCCAGCTCACTCTCTATCTATTCTAACTCTATTCAATGCAAATATTTTGCAATTACTTATCACTTCTTCGCAAACAGCTAACCCTGTACTCTTCCTATCTGTGCCCTCCTTTATTTGTGCCCTTTTTTTACTTCAATATATGGTACCTGTACAGTGACTAAACTGCATTATACATCACAACTTTTGTTAAAGTTTTACATTTTTTCATGCCTCGTTCTGAAGGAGCTTGTTTCCCTTTTTTCTACTAAGCAAATACCATGCAATACTCTTCTGTATTCTATGTCTCAGTTACAACTATTACAATTTTACAAATACTGCATTCTATTAGTTAAAATGTTTGTAATGAAAGTAATTATGTATTGTCATCATGATATCATCTCAGGTCATTTCTAAGAAGGGTTCTTGGATGACTCCATTTACCTTGTTGACAATTTTTAAATAAAGATGCAGTGCTTGTTTACATTCTGGTCTACCAGTAAATCATGTATTAGTGATCAAGAACCTGAAAAGTTTGATGGTTATGTGTTAAGCAGACAATGCCTCAAAAAATATCAACCAAAAGCTGGTTTCAGCAATCCTTTAAATAAAAATGTTTTTCTGCACTGTTGCATGACTATGGAGTTGGTATATACAAGTTTTGTGGAGCGGGAGGGCTCATCCTTCTCCAAAAAAGAGCTTGTTTTAGGATTGAGTAAGGGCAGCTTTTTGAGATATTTTTCAAGGTAATGCCTATATCATTTGATCTAGTATTGTGAATCTTACTCATCAAAAGTGCATGCAAACTCGGCAGGTACCAGCATGCACCCAGAGTGCAACATGGTGACTCAGTACAGGAAATACCAAGTTAAAAACAACAACAAAGGAAACAAATAAGAATAAGTGCAGGTGTATCGCAGTGGACACATTTCTTATGACAGGTTCATGTCAATCTGCAGAAGGTAGTTTTGGCAAATGCAAAAAAATCAAACAGTTCGCCAAAACTACCTTTGGCAAATATCAGAAGAAATGTTTCCACAGGAGGGCAAGCCCCCTCTACCCTCCAACATATATATATACATATATATATATATATATATATATAGATATAGAGAGAGAGAGAGAGATGTGCACACAAGCGCGCATGTACGCACACACACACCAACTCCAAGGTCGCCCAATACTGAAAAAAGGGCATACTCCAATGTCAGTGATAGTAGTTCTTGCAAGCAGTATTACTTTTTGCATTCACTGTTCACTTAAACTACTTTTGTCAACCTGATATGCTTCTTCTAACATTTTACTTCACTAATAAAAATGAAGTCCAATTCCCAAAAGTCCTGCTGAATCAAAATTTCAAAGACTCGGAGGCTGGGACTATGAGACAGAAAAGTGGAGCCTGCATTTAAATACTCCCAATCAAATTTGTGTGGTGCCTCCCATGTTTTTAGAGCAGCTTTAAATAACTCTTCCAGAAGGACCTGCAACATTCAAAGATGCTATCATCAGTTACATTCCCATCTGGCAGGATGAAAAGAAGAATTAACCACCTTCTCCCTCCACCTCTTTTAAAGGCTCTGAAGGCAAAAATGCTTACTCAGATTTCAAAAACATTTGTGTAACTGGCAGGAATTCTAGGGCAAGTCTGTGAAAGCCTCCTCCAGTAAGCATGCCAAAGGCAAGGGAAAACATGTACATGGATCATATACCCTTTGAATGAAGATGTGTGATGTGATGCCATCCAAGTAGATGGCACTGTAGCATACCTCTCAACTGTCCAGATTTTCAGACTGTCCATATTTTTCCTCATGTTTTTGGTCTGTTCCTCATGAAATTTGTGATTTTCTGGCAAACCAGTGGGATGATCTGAAGATCGAAGTCACTAAATAATTATATACATTTGTGTTTCTGACTTCATATCATTCAGAAAAATGCACGCTGAGACAAATCCTGTTATTCTAGCAACTTTTTTAAGTTTACAAGAGCAATAGTTAAAATCTGTCCTTATTTTGGGCCTTTGTCCCCACATTCTGTCAGGCTTTGTCCAAATTTATTTTGTGCTAACAGGTTAAGAGGTATGTGCTGTAGACACCAAGCCAATGACTTATACTTAACATTTCAGGCTTCAAAACAGAAGAGAGCATTTGAACTACAGCCTCAGAAAAAATGGGGTACTACAACTACAGGAGTTTACGGATACTAACCCTTAAGTGTCATAATATAAAATGCCTGGGAAATCACCACTTCATTTAATGAAAAAGGAGGCCAACAGGTATGCATTTGTTGAGTTCAATGCTACACCAATTGCTTTAGAGCAATTATCTTGCCTTCTGGAGGATTCCATGAATGACAGAGGGAACTCTAGGACTACTGTATCATGGCCTGAGAGAGATCTCAGAGCTGAGGAAAACATGTTATATTTTTTCCGTTTGCAGGATGAGGACCTTGAGGCATATTCTTCTTCTCCCACAGATAACTGGCAGTAGGCTGTTCGTGGCATGAAGTGCTTCAGTTTTACTTTGAGCTGATTGGTAAAAAGACAAGTCTCTTTGGTGTTTTGTGAGCCAGGTGGCAGAAAACTTTGTATCCCTGAAGAGCAGACTGTCCTATTTAAATGAATATCTCAAACTGGCTGGGTTTACCTGGACTTGCAAATGCCTACAAAGTTACCCATATGAATATTGACATTTCTCAGCCTTGTCACAGTCTGGGACTTTGGAAAATGTATTTTATTTTCAAGCTTTTGTTTACTCATTTAATTGCTGTAAACCTGAAGCAACCCATGGGAAAGTAAAATAACTCCTTGGAAGTAGACCGTCTCATCACTGCAGGGATAGAAGTCTGACTTCGTATGGGAAGTTGAAAGTACCATCAGACCAATTAAGTTGTTCCTTGAAGCCACAAACACTGGTTCAGGAACCAGACTTTCGGACTAAAGGTTAAATCCATCTGTTACTCTGGAGCTGTCTCTTAGAAGGGAACCTGATTGAGTGTGGGGATACTCAAAAGCCATGGGATGGGGTTCTACACAACTATTGTTTGCACCAGAATATAACAATTGTGCTTCATTGTGACTGTAAGTTGCGAGAGAGAGATTTGCAGTCTGGCAGAAGCATCTAATAGCAGACCACAGTATTCAACTTCTGGCTGTGATCCTCAAAATGGTATCACTTACTACATAATTATACAGGGAGACCGAGATACTGTCAAATGATGGAGATGTCTGGAGGGGTGGGACTAGGAGCACCACCACACCCGATTTCACCTGAATAAAGGACTGTAACAGAGCTTCTGTGCTAACCATAGGCTGCCCATAATAAATACTGTGTTCAATCACAAAGTTTATCATAAATGCACTTGGTACCACAGCTCCTTGGACTAATGAGTGAAGACGGACTTTCTTGTAATATCACACATGAGGTCAGCAGTTCTCAAATCTAAGGTTAAAAAATGGCGTAATCTGGACACCAGCAACAAACAAAAGCTTCAGATCATATAAAGGCCTTCCATTAAATGCCAACAGACCAGTCTCAAGTTCTGACCAAAATGTGCAGACACAGTATAGGATGAAAGTATCTGTGATAGTAGTAGTTGATTCAAAAGCACGTGTATGGAAGTAGTTTGACAAAACCATGCAGAACAAACTTCAGATGGCCTGAAAGAAATTCTGGCAAACAATCCAGCAAAACTCGTGCTGGATTGACAGAACACTGTCTTGGGTGTTGTCAACATGGGTAAAGAAACCGGACTTCTAGTAAGCCCACTGCTGGGAAAGGGGAGGTGCAATCTGAGGAAACCTTGAACCAGTGGATACCTCTAAGTATCAGAAGCAACTAATGGGATTGGGTACCCACCAGACAAACAGCTCCAAGGTGGCAAGACAACAGATCCATGCAGAAATGGTGGAGGTATTGCAACATAAGATTACCAGTGTAGATGTGCTTTTCCAATGTTGTGAAAAAGAGGAGAGACCGTACTTCTGGCCTAGATAACTGAGGAGGTGATCTCCATTTTCAAAAAAGATGAACAAAAGGGGTGTGTTTCAATTACAGATGGACTGAAAGCCTGTGTTAAGGTAGTATGAAAGACTGACAGTTGCGTCAAAAGAAATGTGATTTTTTTTTCTGATTGTGAAAGAAGGCATCAGCCCTACATGGACACTACAGGTCATGAGAGTTTGTTAGAACAACTGTTTTTTTTAGATCTGAGGAAAGCATATGACTACATACCTCAAAATGTTTTGTGGAAGATGCAATAAAAGCACGGTGTCTTAGTACTGCTGTTGCATATTATTCAGTTCTTGTATATGTGGAGTAACAATTGTGTCTGCATTCTCAATGATGAATGCCATTCAGGATGGGTGCAGAATTCCCCCAAGTGTACGCCTTGTCTCTATGCTCAAAGTTTTCAAAAAATATTAAAGTGCAGCCAAGGTATGGAAGTATCCAGCCTGGGGACAGGAGGGTTACATCTTTGTTGTTTATAGATTATGTAGTCTCTTGGTCTGAAGTGTAGCTCAGCTGGGACAAAAATCAGTAGTTACAATTCATAATGAAACCAGTGGTAGCTTTAATATTAGGATACACAGTTCATTTTAGAGATGTTTCATAATGCACACACAAAGCCACAGTCAGTTCATTCAATGCCTGGTACTCTTCCCCAAACTTAGTGCCCCTCAATACTATATTAAAAAAAAAAAAAAAACAGGTCACTTATCTGATCTGGCACTCCTCCTCTCCTAAAAAGTGCCGTAACACTCTACTCCCTCATACACAATGTTAGGCTAAAAAAGATCACTCCTTTGTTCTAGGAGGAGCACATGCCCCAATGTCTTTGCTACCTGCTTTACCAGCATACCTGTGTGTGAGGAAAAAAATGCAAAGGATCTGCTGATTGTGGCCCCTGGGATGGCTACCCTATTCACCCCACTGAAGCCTGCACCTTATCTTAGAGATATCCTTTTCATACTACTACCAACAAACAAATTATGCCTTATGGCATCGTTAGGCATGTGGGATTTTTTTTGTTTTATTTCATTTTTAATTTAAGATAATTGGAAAAGGAGATTCCCTGGGATTCAATAACGCCTACACTAAGTGTACACCATTCTGAGTGAACAGACAAGACAGGCATACCACTAGTTCTTCCTCTTAATTTTAGTGTTCCTACCAATTTTTTTGCAGCTCGAAATATTGACAATGATTCATAAAGGTTACCACAAAGTGTAGACAACAGGGTCTATTATATGTTTGAAGTTTTATAACTTCGAACATCATAAAATCAAATTTAAATGTTCAAAGTTATAAAACTTTGAACATATGCGCTTAAAAAATAAATAAATAAATAAATAATTCCAAAACAAACTTTTGTAGGCAAGTGGGCAAGCCCCCCTGCACCCCCCCCCCACTCTTTGAATATACCAACTCCGAGAATGCACTACAGTGCAGTAAAAGGAATTCTTCTCTTTACCACATTATAGTGCGGTCTCGGAGTTGGTATATTTAAAGAGCGGGGGTTGTGGGGGGCTTGACCCCCTTGCTTATGCCAGTCAGGTAAGCTCCCTTTTTTTTTTTTTTTTTTCATATGTTCGATGTTTGAAACTTCGAACATTTAATTTCGATAAATTAACGTTCGAGGTTTTCAAACGTTGAACTTATGATATAGAACCTAGACCACATGTACACTTATTGTAACCTTTCTGAGTTACTAGAGAGCACAAAAAATGTGGTAAGGATGTTCTTGAATACATATTGTGTACAGTTAATGTAGGCTTTATTGAATCTGGCCCATTGTCTCTCTTGTTATTAACTGAATGTGGGCTTTGGGTGTTTTTTTTTATCAGCATTTTATGTTATGTATTTAGATGTGCCTATATTATTATGCACCATCTCTATTATTTCTATATTATGATATCAGTTGTAATCAGCACCTCCGATCATAAGTCAGGGTTTGCTGCTGAAAGGTTAGAGGGAAGCAGGCATTCTAAGTCTATCAGTTTATGTATATATGTATGCTGTTCATGAGTACGGTTAGACGGGATCAAAGATAGATCTGTAGGGACTCTGCTGTATTTCCTGTGGAAAGGTATCACCTCTAAGTATTGTATCGTAAATTAGTTTAAATTGTGATGAAATACTTATTTTTTACAAAATAATTTAGTACTCAAACTTATGTTTTGATTTTTGAGGTTCAGGAGTTGTTTTTGGTAGTAATTGTGGCAGTAATCTTCAAACAGCTGGTTTGTAAAGTCAAATGGTACTCGAGGGTACTCATCTGAAGATGCACTATGGATGCAGTGAATTGGATAACACAACATTAGTTGAGTCCGCTGTGGTAAATGTCAGTGAAGAGGTATAGTGGTTATTCAGGAGATTATTGAAATATATTTTGCTTTTCTCTTTTTCCTTCAACTCTCATGATGTAAAGAAGAATGTTTTATTTTCTGAATGGCTACATCATTGCAATTGAAAAATAAATTGAGAGTACAGCATACCAAAAATAAGGATGCAGTTGACAGATTTTCTTACAAGACTGCTCACATTGGAAGATAAAACCAGGCAGAAAAATACATGTATTGTCAGAGTTCCAGGTGGAAAAGGAGGCTCCAGATTTCATTTATTTCAATTTGTTTACAGGTAGATTCCGACTGGGCTGAAAGGCCCATTTTCAGCGGAGGCCAGGGGAGAAAAGCTGCAAAATGTATTAGACAGACATTCCATAATATATTAATACAGCAATATTTCAACAATAGATACATAGCGAGAAATTACAAAAAGTAGAATACATCCAGGAAAAATTACAAAGCAAATCTGGTGTCAACAGCACAATAAAAACTTGTAAACTTTCATGTAAATATACAACATTAACAAGTAGAAGTTAATTAAGAGAGGACATAGTGGTAGGAGGCAAAAGGACACAATGGTAGAAACATTTGCAGAAGGTGGGTAGTTGGTTAGGGGAGGGGAAAAATACTGGGGAAGGGGGGAGAGTAAAAAAGAAATGACTGAGGAAGATGATTTTATGAATAAGTGCACTATATAGTCAGAGGCTGCATAAAAATATGGTGAGAGAAGCTGGGTGGCCGTAGTAGTTGCTTTGAAAAGAAGCTTGGTAATTGGAATGTGGTATGTTTAGCCAGAGGGTGAGCAGGAGCATAACCATGATTGGTAAGGTGTTCTTTTAGCAGCTGCTTAAATTTGTAGCCATTGGAGGTGTTTAGGATATGTTGAGGTACACAGTTCCAGATTTTGGACACTTTGTTGGAGAAGGAGTCACCGGAGTAGTTGTTGGATTTGGTGATCTTCAGTAGAAATTTGTTGGATGGCCTAAGGGATCTGGAAAAAGAAGTTATGTACTCACCATAACGTTCCATCTGAGTGGGTAACTTCATTTGTCAGCAACCTTTGGGTATCGGATCCGTCCTGGATCTGAGCTGGCAGCTTTCCAAGCTAGAGATCCGAGCACCAAGCTCCTCCCCTTACCCATAATATCCTGCTACCTCCCTCCAGTCCTCAGATTGAGTTTGCCCAGTTATCAGACAACATCAAGACAAACAATACCTGAACATCCTAACCTGATGCATACCAGAACTAATACATTCTATCATGCAGGTAACGAAAAAACAGGTTAGGGGGAAGTAGGAGGGGTCGGTTGCTGACAAATGAAGCTGCCTACTCAGATGGAACGTTATGGTGAGTACATAACTTCTTCATCTGAAGTAGTTAACTTCATTTGATCAGCAACCTGTGGGACAGAGTCCCCAGCTACCAAAAAACTTGGGAGGTCCTCAAGGAAGAATATTCCGGAGCACTGCAGAACCAAAGGCTGCCCTCCCTCTGGATATCAGATCTAGTTTATAATGCGAAATAAAGGTATGAGAAGAAGCCCAAGCAGCCGCAGAACAGATGTCATCCAAGAGAACTCTTGACCAAAACGTGGCAGAGGTAGCCATAGAATGGGTAGAGTGAGCAGGTAGGGCTCCAGCCGACCAGAAATTTTGTACGCAAGCAAGATGCAGTGGGATATCCACCTAGATAGCATCACCTTTGTTACTGGTTTACCCAAGGATGGCTTAGCAAACAAAACGAAGAGCTGCTCCGACTTGCGAGAGGCAGTCGTCCTGTGCAAGTAAAAGTGCAACTGTCTATGCACATCTAATGAATGCAGTCTCTACTCCCCTTTGTTCTGATAGTTAGGGAAGAAAACAGGCAAATTAATGGATTGGTTGATATTAGCCTCAGAAGCCACTTTAGGTAAGAAGGAAGGATTAGGCCTGAGAGATACTCTGTCCTTATGGAAGACCAGATACGGGGGTTTAGTACAAAGGGCCTGAAGTTCAGACACCCTTCTAGCTGAGGTAATAGCAATTAAGAAGGCAGTTTTCCAAGACAAGAACTTTAAGTCAACAGAAGCTGCAGGCTCAAAAGGTGGACCAGTTAGCGCCTGAAGAACTATGGTTAGGTCCCATGGAGGAACCACATTCTTAATAAGAGGTCTTAAAAAAAAGGTGCCCTTCAAGAAAGTCTTACAGATCTTAGAGGAAGCCAAGGTCCCAAGATTGTCCCCGACGTGGAAGTGGGAAATGGCCGCCATTTGAACCTTCACAGAAGAAGAACTGGCCCCTTGATGGAAAATGTGAGATAGAAATTCAAGTACTGCTGGAATGGGAGCCGTAAAAGGGTCCAAATCCTTATGTCTGGCCCAGATGGAAAAACGTTTCCATTTACTGTTGTAGACCTTCCTGGTAGAAGGCTTATGCGCCGCCACCAGGATGGATTTAACGGTGGATGAGATACCGGGAGTCCTAGCCACTAACGTAACTGGATCAACCAAGCCGTGAGCTTGAGGTCGTCCAGATTCGGGGTTTTCAATCCCAAAGGATGAGAAATCAGATCCGGAATGGGATCCAAGATCCAAGGAGGAGCTATGAGGTGAGACCATAGGTACGGGAACCAGGTTTGACGAGGCCAGAATGGGGCTATGAGGATAAGCTTGCTCCCCAACTGACGAGCTTTCTGGAAGAATTTTGTCATTAATGGGAGAGGAAGATAAGCATAAAGAAGACCGGATGGCCAAGCATGAATTAGAGCGTCTCTGGGGCTCTCCCCCTGCGGGGGAATTAGAGCAAAAAATTTGCTGCACTTTGCGTTTGTAGGCAATGCAAAGAGATTGCAGCAAGGTTGACCCCATCTGAGGAAGATCTGTTTTGCTACTAAGGGGTTCAGAGACCACTCGTAAGGCGAGAGGATAGTTAGACTCAGCTTGTCCGCTAAAATGCTGGACCAACCCAGAATGTGCGTTGCTAGCAGAAAACGGTTGGTGGATATCACCCACTCCCAAACTCTCATGGCCTCTCGACAAAGAGGATAAGACCTGGTCCACCCCTGTTTGTTGATGTACCAGACCATCGACATGTCTGTCTGAATTGCAACAGTCCCCGGAGGGAGAAGGGCATGGAGAGCCTGCAATGCTAGAAACACCGCCCTCATCTCCAGAACATTGATATGCAGAGTGGTCTCTATTGGAGTCCACGTGCCTTGGATAGTTCTGCCCATGCAATGCCCCCCCACCCCAGTCGAGAAGCGTCCGTGGTCACAGTGGCTTGGGGTTGAGGCAAACTCTGCTGAGGGGAATCGGGGAGTCCAACGGATGTCGAAGGATGGACCACTGGACCTGTAAGGTCCATTGAAGAACCCTCATGTTCAAGCGGGCTAGTGGTGAAAGATTGATAGCTGCTGCCATGGACCCTAGGGCTCTCAGGACTAATTCTGCTGGTGGGGCCGGAGATTGTAGAAGTGCTAAGACATGGAGAGTTAAAACTGCGGAGCCTGTCTGCTGTCAAAAAGGCCTTGGACTGAAGTGCGTCTATTCTGGCCCCTATGAAATCCAGGACCTGAAAAGGCTGAAGGGATGATTTTTTTGTAATTTATGGTGATCCCCAACTGATGGGCCAAGAGTAGGAAGCAATCCCTGGCTGAGCAAAGTAGATGCCTGGTGGGAGCGGCGAGGAGCCAGTCATCCGGGTACAGAAAGACTTGTATTCCCTGAAGTTTCAGGTGGGCCACTACAACTGCCATGACCTTGGTGAACACCCTGGGGGCTGTGGTGACGCAAAAAGGGAGGACCCTGAACTGATAATGACTGGCCCCCAATCAAAAGCGGAGAAACCTGCTGGATCACCTGTCCATGAGAATGTGGTAGTATGCATCCTTGAGGTCTATGGAGCACATTCAGTCGTTCTCCTGCAGAAGGGGGAGAATAGATTGAAGAGTGACCATCCGGAATTTCTCCTTGGCAATGAACAGGTTCAATGTAGACAGGTCGAGAACTGGTCTTAAGTCCCCCGTCTTTTTTTGGCACCAAAAAGAACCTGGAGTAATTGCCCGACCCGGACTGTCCTGGGGGGACGTGCTGGATGGCCTTTTTTTCTCACCAGCTTCTTTATTTCTCAAGCCACCACCTCCCTCTGTCTGGATGGAACATCGGGGAGGCACCTCAACCGAGGGGGAAGATTTATTAAGGGGATAGAGTATCCTCTGAATATTATTCGGAGCACCCAGCGATCTGTAGTGATGGACTCCCAATGCGCTAGATGTTCCGAGAAACACCCCCCCCCCCCCCGACTGCCTCCTGAGAGGAGCAGTCGGGCAACCCTTTAGGGCTGCTGCACAGGTCGGTCGGAAAAGGGTTTCCTCGACCCGAAATTCTTCGGCCCCCCCCCCCTCTGCCTCTGAGCCGGCATCCACCTTGTCCTCCCCTGCCTCTGAAGGACGAAGGGTCCGGAGCGGAACGGGACTGCTGAGACTTCCAGAACCACATCATCTTTCGTCCTCTCTGGTTCCTGGAAAAGGACCTTTGAGGAGCCAAGAAGCGGATTCCGATGGCAGACAGCATCTTCCCGTCTTTCTCGCTCTGGAGCAGCGTATCGCGGACGGTCTTGCCAAACAGTGTAGAACCATCAAAGGGAGCGTTCATGAAGGATGCCTTGAAGGGTTCCGCAAAGTTGGAGCCTGCTTCGCTGGCTCTAGCCGCCCCCTCCGTGGCATGAGAGAGAAGCCACATAGAAGTGTTGGATATCGATTTTAGAGTGGCTATGCGAGCCGAGAAAGTTCATTTGTCCTCGGCCACCATGGACTCGGGGGGGGGGGGGGGGTACCCAGCATAATCTTTTATAAGATCCCGCTGAAGCCTAATCACGTGTGCCAAGTAATTCAGCTCCCTTATGGAAAAGGTGGCTGAAGCAAAAATCCGCTTTCCGATGTGATCCATCATCCGGGACTCCTTGTCGGGAGGATGGACCGAGGAACTATCCTGCGCCAGTTCCTTTTTGGTGGCAGCCGCCACCACCATGGCATCTACCAGGGAACCTTTACTCCACGCCGTCTTGTCTTTCAGGAGGGCTAAGGATCTTATCTGGTCTCCTAGGGATTGGCTCCACAGTGTCCGGCTCCTTCCATGCCTTGGTAGTAATTAGGTCTACTAGGGGGTCGGCCGGAGGGGACACCCAAGAGGTAGATGAGCCTGCGTCAAACGCCTTCAGAAACACTGACTCATCCAAGGAAGTCTTCGGGGCCGACCACCCCCCCTCTAATGCGCAGCATCTCCATAATGTCTCCAAACGAGACGTCCTCAGGGGGTGACCTGGGGGAACCTTCCCCTTCCTCCAAGTCAGTGTCTTCCGTAAGGGACTCAGGGGAGTCCAAGTGTCTCCTTTTACACTTTCGTTTGTGAGGGATCTCCTCGGTGGAACTGTACGAGGAGGGCTCACCAACGGGGTCATGCTTCTCTACAGGAACTAGCTGGGGCGTAGACCCAGGCTGTCCCTGGGGCCAGATGATGGAAGACAGGCCCATCTGCGAGGGAATGGCGGGTGGATCCGTAGCATGAGCCGGAGACCTTGAACCCTTCGAGAGCACCCTCTCCACCACGTCGAAAGCCGAAGGTGAACCACTCTCCCTGGGATACGAGAGCAGCCCCCTCGGATCAGACGTGTGGGTCGGCACCAGAGCCGAAGGGATCGGACCCAAAAGGGAAGTGTGCTCCGACCGCATTGGAGCTGAAGACACACACATCCCTGCGGATCAGAGGCTCGGCTCCCGGCCTCGAGAGCTCAGATCCGAAAAAGGACGCGACAAACTCGAGGGTAAGGCCGGCGAAGTAGCGATTATTATCGGCGCTGGCTCCGAGGTTACTCAGATCCGACGGCTCCGAAACCCGATAATGGATTGGAGAAGGAGCAATGGGGGCAAAGAAGGGGGCCGAGGTCCCCCCTGGAGGGGGGGGGCAAAAGCACTCCCATCTGCATCTGGGCCTGAAGGAAGCAACGCATCATCCGGTCCATGTCTGCGTCAAGGCTCCTCGTAGATCTAGAAGAGACCGCCGAGGCTGGCCGGGAAGGTCACCTGGATTACCTTGAAGGTGGCCGGGAATCCTCCTCCAGCTCCAGAGAGAAACGTGGGGAATGGAGTCGAGAGGGGGAGGACCCGGGGACCTTCAAGAGGGAACAAAGCTGCTTAGCCGGCGGGGCCGAAGGGGCTGAGTCAGCCCACCGCTTGTGGCTCCTATGCCTTTCTCTGTCTCTCTCTTTCTCCCTCTCTCTATGTCTCTTGTCTTTCTTAGCAGAGTCCCTCTCTCCCTGGGAAACCATGGGAGTTTGAGTCCCAGCCAGGGGAGGGGGAACTGATAGAAAAAAAAATAAAAAACAATTACCGAAACCAGTGCAGTTAACCGTTTATTGCAATCCAAAGTACTTGCAATTCAAACATCTAAGTGCTTTCGCCTGATAATCCAAAGGCATCTTCAGAGTTGTTTAAACATAGTCTCCAAACAGGTTAAATAGTAACAGATACTGTTTGTAACTACACAAGCACCCACCCTCAATTTTTCCCACCCAAACATTTAAAAAGACAGTACATCTATCAAATGCCTATTCTTCTTAAAATTTTTTACATTGTAACAAAATACTTCCTAATCATTCATTAAGCAACAAAAACAATAAAGCTTACCCAGATGTAGCTAAAAAAGGCCCAGATGTGGTGGAAGGATCAGATGCTAGGAATGTATCTAGGGGTGATATTGATAATAACAGGGGGCACTATAACATGGATATTAATAGAGGGAACATGGACGAAGAACAGGATGTTTTTTTACCCGGAGAACCTCGGAGGTCAGAACGCCTGAGGAATCAGGCAAATCGATATTTGCAGAACCCAGTAGAGGGGTGGAACCAGAGAGGTCATTATTTACAAGGGAGGTCTTGGAACAACAAACAGTCCAAGAAGTTGAAGTAAATATACACACCAATACATGGTTAAACAGCATTGATAGTGAAGTGTGGGTTGAGGAAGGGGGGTTAAATTGTCAGACAGTACAACAGAATGGTTTCACCATTTATAATTATTCTGATTTGGACCCAAGTCAAGAATACTTCACGTTGTTGAAAAAGAGAATGTCATTTGTTCCAAGTTCACAAGTGAATGTTGCTAGAACTTTAGTAAATTTAAAAATGTACTCTAGACAAATGAATTTAAAAATGTTCTTTAAGGATAGAAATGAGCAACAAACTGAAATTAATGCCTTGAGGTGTAAAAGCACGTTTGTACCCCCAAGTAATATTGAAATAGACATTTTTGAAAGAATGTGCGAAAAACAGATTCGCACATTGGTTATTAATAGTGGTAATATTAACCAAAACAAAAGTAAAATTAAAAGTACAAGAACATATGATATGACAAAGGAAGAAAATGACTTGTTATGGTCTTTAGCTAAAAAAAAAGAATTTAAGTATCATGACCCCCCGATAAGGGAGGGGGTATTATTATTATGCCTTATATTGATTACGTTATAAGAATGGAGAAAATATTAAATGATGAATTAACTTATGCAAGAGCATCAAGGCATGAATTGAATAGGATGTATTCTTGGATAGACATAATTCTGTCACAGATATCATTAGAAGGACAAATTAATGAAAAAGAAATAGAGTTTCTAACAGTAAAAAAATGGATCTTGCCAATGATTTTTGGCATTCCTAAAACAAATAAATCTATTGTGGAGCCACCTTTTAGGCCGATTGTTTCAGCAAGAGGATCTAAAACTGAACCCATATCAGCCTGGATTGACAAGTTAAAACATTTGCTAAATGAAGTTGACCACATAGTCAAGGACTCTTGGCACTGTTTGAGTAGATTGTCAAAATTTAGAAATGTCAATGATTTTAAATATTGTTTTTTGACAATCGATGTAGGTAATTTATTTTCTGTGATACCACATGATAGAGGTATTGAGATGTTTCAAAATAGTATTATTAGTTTGGGAGATTCAGAGTACTAGTTGATTTCATGGGGATAGTTCTAAAAAATAACTTTCTCATGTTCGAAGGTGAAATTTTTCATCAAATTTCAGGAGTGGCAATGGGGGCAAAATGTGGCCCCACTTTTGCCAATCTATTATTTGATTGGAAAACTGAATGTATTTTAAAAACAAAATATAATGAGAGAATTTTGTCCTACAGTAGATTCCTTGACGATATATTAATATTGTGGAAAGGGGATGAGCAAGAAGCGGATGGGATGAATTTGTGAAATATCTCAATGGAACTACTGATTTTTTGAAGTTCACTAGTACATGGAACAAAAATCACATTAACTATCTAGATATCAGTTTATCAAATGAGGAGGAAAATTTACAAAGTGCAATATATAGGAAGGCTACATATTCAAACACACTGCTGGATTTTAATAGTAACCATCCATACTATCAAAAACGTAGTGTAGTCAAAGGGCAGATGGTACGACTATCAAGAATAATTAGTAGTGAAGAAATCTTCCATACAGAAATGTATAACCTTATAGGAATGTTTCTGGAAAGGGGTTACCCTTTACAATTATTGTTGAATATCAAAAAAGAAGTTAACAAGAAAAGGGAACGAATGTTTGCACCTATCTTGTCTGAGTGGCAGTTTAAGGACAAAAATAAAGATTTGGTACAAGAGAACAATATGACTAATGCCATGGTTTTGGAATACAATGATAGCAGTTCCAAGATTGTTGGCATTGTCAATCAATGTTGGGAATTATGTTTCCAGGGGGACATGTTAACAATTCTGGGAAAAAAAAAAAACAAATAGTCTTTAGTAGGGGGAGAAATATAAAGAATATACTAGAGACTAAAATAAATAAACTTGTATACAAATCCTACATGTCCAAATGTGAGAATTTTAAATTTCGTAGATATATATAAATGATGAAACTATGTCTTTATCCAGGGCAGTGACATTTCCATTTAATGTCCAGGTAGGGTCAACTGCAACACAACGCATGTAGTATATGTAGCTACTTGCTTATCCTGCCCCGGTTTCCATGTGGGTAAAACCGTTCGTAGATTGAGGGACAGGATAGGCGAACATGTAAGGGCTATAAGGAATAAAGGCATACATAATGCTCTTTTTATACATTCCGAAAGATGCATTAATTTTAAAAAGTTTGTGTTTTTCATTATAAGAGTTTTCAAGAATGAACATGGAGGTGACAATGATCTGTTGCTGGAAAGTAAAGAATCTTTATGGCAGTTGAAGCTAAACGCTTCTATGGAACCTGGTTTAAATGATTTTATTTCCATTAAGCCATTTTTGAAGATTAGACATAACCAAATTGTTTGGCATATCTAATTTTCAGGATTTATTTTAAAAATCATGTAGAATGTAATTTTAATAATTTCAAGTAGATTTAGTATGTTGCTTAATGAATGATTAGGAAGTATTTTGTTACAATGTAAATAATTTTAAGAATAGGCATTTGATAGATGTATTCTCTTTTTAAAAGTTTGGGCGGGAAAATTGTGGGTGGGTGCTTGTGTAGTTACAAACAGTACCTGTTACTATTTAACCTGTTTGGAGACAATGTTTAAACAACTCTGAAGATGCCTTTGGATTATCTGGCGAAAGCGCTTAGTTGTTTGAATTGCAAGTACTTTGGATTGCAATAAACTGTTAACTGCACTGGTTTCAGTAATTGTTTTTTTATTTGTTTTCTAAATGTTTTCAGTCAGTTGACTACCAGCTAAAGGTTGAGGGGGAACTGATGGGTGAACAGCCGCAGCCGCGACTGGCGCCACTGAGGGAGAGGAGGAAGAAGTAGAATCTGTGGGTAAAAGACCCACTAGGATTAACTTGTTCCTCCTGTCTCTCAGAGCCCGGGGGTTAAAGGCAGCACATATCTGGCAGCCTGATGTTAAATGACCAACCTCCAGGCAAAGAACACACCGAGTGTGGCCATTGGCTGGGGACAGCTTATGACCACACACAGAGCATTTGGAGAAAATGGCCTTAGGGCCCTCGGCCATGACGAACACAATCACACTCCCTAACACACAGATAAGGGGAAGGGGAATACACTACAATTAAACTAAACTAAATTAAACTAGTCCAAGGGATCTAAAACGCACACACACACACACTTTATCCGCCAATAAGGTAAAAATTTAGAGCAATTTCCTACCCTTTCTCTTACCTAACAGCCAGGAGCTCGTCACTCGTGCTTATTGAAGCCGTGGCAAACGAGATCTGAGGACTGGAGGGAGGTAGCAGGGTATTATGGGTAAGGGGGAGGAGCTTGGAGCTCGGATCTCTAGCTTGGAAAGCTGCCGGCTCGGATCCAGGACGGATCCGATACCCACAGGTTGCTGATCAAATGAAGTTAACTACTTCAGATTTGGTATTTTCTTGAAATAGGTCTTTGAGGCAGGTCAGTTTTCGGGCTGGTAGATGATGGAGGGAGTATAGGTAAGTTGGTTCAGGGTTAGAAGGTTGGGTAGTTCGATCTAGTTGAGTTGAAGTGCAGTGCACTGATGTGATCTATGTAGTAGGTTTGTAGCAAAATTTGCAATCTTATTATAGCAGGTCTAGTTTATTTAGTTCAGTTTTCTGTAGGTTGGTGAAAATGTTGGCAGAGTATAGGATGGTGGCTAGGAGGTGCATTCTGGCTGTGGATAATCTAGTGTTGCTGGTGAGATAAGGTTTGGCTCTGTAGAGTGAGCCTAGTTTAATGTGTACTTTTTTGATGATTAGTGCTACATGCTTGTCAAATCTTAGGCAGTTGTCGATTGCGACCCCTAGAAGTTTTGTTTGATCTACAGAGGTTCAATTTTAGCGCTAAATCCAAAAGAAACAGCTATGATCAAGAGAAACTCTGCACTTTGATACACAATAAAAATGCTGTTAACAGAATTAAGTGCTTTCGTCTGTCACAACACAGACTTCATTAGAATCCCTTAACGTCTAAAAACACCCATTTAAATACCTTACCATAAGAGTCACATGACCTTTGTCTGCAAATCACAAAATACCATATATTATAAAAAAAAAAAAACAAACATATCAAATTCTAACATAAAATCAACTTCAGATTTTCATACAATATAACATTTCAACCTCAAGATGCTGCCAATAGATATGTGGTCATTAAGACCCTGTGGGACCACGGCATTTAACCTGAGTTGCCACTGCAGCTAATATTCTTCGATCAATTCTTCATCCCCCCCCCCTCTCAGATTTCTCACTATATGATCTACCCCCAAAAAGAGGAAATAATGCTCAGGATATTTAATAATGTGTTTAGCCAGATTTGTATTTTTGTTTTCCTGATATTCAGGAAATGATCATAAATCCGTTCTCTCAGCTTTCTTTGGGTTTTGCCCACATAAAACCCATCACATCTGCACAAAGCCAGGTAAACCACCCCCTGTGTTACAATTACAATGGAACTTTTATTTTAACCCCACAGACATGGACATAATCACTAACCAAAATGGCTTAGATTGGCCACAAAAAAACACATTTAGCAGTTCCAAACTTTTTGTTACTTATGAAACCGCCCAAGTTATGCTCATGTTCCAAAAAATTCTTAAAAAGTTCTACCCTTCTGATAAACAATTACTGGTTTGTCACCTAGTTTCTCAATAATCCCATTAAAACAAGTAAACCAATTTTTGCACCTATCTAATATATTGATCTTCCAAATAATGTTCCAAAATAAATGCCAAGTTGAAATTATTTCTCATTTTAGGGGTCTCGCCAAACATTTTTTCAATAGAATTAAAAGATGTTTTCAGCAAAGGTAAAATGTCACCTTCCTTCCTTCCCTGTGCAACTTCAGAACTAGCCATGAAAATTAGTTGGGCAGGGTACCCCTTGGGCAAAAAAACATATCTACCAGGTAATGACTTTCCAATTCAAATTGATAATCCTCGAAAATCATTCTGGCCTTGCCCTTTCACTATACCCTGTTTTTAGTGTTCAGGGTGGTTACTCATACAGTGCAACAAGTAGGTTTTCTATAGATGGTGCTGACAATACACTATTGGGTGTCATTTTTGGAAATTTTTACATCCAAATAGTTAATGGCTTGATAATCAAAGGAATAGGTAAGCTTTAAAAATGAGGCAGTGAAGTTTAAGTAGTCAATGAAACCAAGCAAACCTGATGGAAAGGGGAACATTAAATAGTTCCACATCATCCACAATAAGAAAAAGATGGTGGTCATGTGACTCTTATGATGGGGTATTTAAAAGGATGTTTTTTGACATTAATGGATTCTATTGAAGTATGTGTTGTGACAGATGAAAGCACTTAATTATGTTAACTGTATTTTTACTGTGTATTAAAGTGCAGAGTTTTCTTGACCGTAGCTGTTTCTTTTGCTTTTGGCACACAGTAGTTTTTCAATTGTATAGTGTTACTAATGCAAAACTATCAGTGTTGTCCCTTACAGCCAGCAAAAAATGAGTAATGAAAAGTAATAGGGAAAACACCAGGCGCAGGATTCCCAAGCACTTCAAGAGCCACAGCAGTCCACTCAATGTATACTGAAAAATGAACAGTCTTTTATTCACATCCAAAACTCCATAACATTTAGCGCTTTCGTCTAGTGCACCATAGACTTCATCAGAATGAATAAGACATTCCCCACTGATATTTATACCATTTTCAAGCAAATGAGTTCAATAATTAATAGCAACTACTTAAATAGCTTAAAGCATGCCGTGGTGGTACAGCGGTAGCGTTGTTGCCTCACAGCAAGAGGTTCTCCTGTTTGATTCTCGGCTGGAGTGCCTTCTGTGTGGAGTCTGCATGTCCTCCCTGTGGTCGAGTGGCCTCCGAAAGACATGCGTGAATGGGCATGCCTTCGATGAAGGTTGGGCGTCGGGCTGGCAACTCAGCACCATAAAAATCTACTGCCAATCATTAGCGGACCAGAGTTCCACTGTGGCGACCCCTAACTGGGAAAAGCCATAAAGACAAACAACAACTTCAATATCTTAAAGCCACAGTAACACTCTGCCATGTGAGTTCCAGTTTAAATTAAAAAAAAAAACTGCATATATAAAATACTAAAACTTATAAATAAACAATATGAATAACCATTGTTCATAAAAATATTAAAAACCTAATAGCAATGAACATGTTTTTATGCTGTAAACTTGTATTCTTGTAATAAATATACTATAATATTTCATTTTTATTTTATTTTACATTTGTTGACCGGGATAGTCCGATTGGAATCATGTCCATTTTCAGCGGAGGCCCGGGGAGAAAAGCTCCAAGACAAACAGCAGCAAGTAAATAATGAAAAATGCTTTACAGCAACGATATATACAAAGAAAGAGAAAGAATTTCAACAGCTAGGATTAACCCATGGTTATGGCCAGGAGAAAAAAAATAACAGAACTTGACTAAGATAATTTATTCACATTTAAGGTACGAGTTAGTCAGGCTTGTTACAGTCGCAAAGCCAGTTTAGAGCCAGATGTTGTTCGAGTCTGGTTTTAAATTGGGTTAGGGAGGATAGTAAAATAATATCAGCTGGTAGTAGGTTCCAGACCCTACCCACAGAGTTTGCAAAGAGCGAGTCACCAGCTACATTGTTAGTTTTGTTTGAATTAGTAGTTTGTTTGAGGATAGAAGCAGTCTAGGATTGCTATAGGGGTGATAATATTTTTAAGGGCAGATGTGTTATCTGGATTTAGGAGGATTTTCTTAGCCACAGCCAGAAGGTTAAATTGGATAAGACTAGAAAGTTCTAGCCACTCAAGTTATTTGAGGTTGATGCAGTGGTGTGTTCTGAAAGGCAGGCCAGTGGCAAACCTGGCAATATGATTGTAACATGTTGATAGCCTATTAAGAACAGACGTGTTTAGATTAGAGAGAAAGCGAAAGCATATAGACGGGTTGAGAGTAGGTGTGAGCGGGCTATAGTAATCTTAGCTGGAAGAGTTAAGAAGGCTTTTATTCTGGATAGAGACTCAAGTTTTTTATTGATGGTCTTGATCACTTGATTTGCATGTAGGTCAAATTTGAGGTTATCCTCTATAATAATACCTAGTAATTTTGTAGAATGGTCGGGGGAGATAATTGTCCCAGGTGAATGTAAAAGCTGTAGATCTTTGTGTGGGTGAGAAAAGCAGCATTTTACTTTTTTGGGGATTTAGTAACAATCGACATTCAGAGAGCCACTTTTCAATAATATTAAAGGTGGCCTGGGTAGCAGCTCTCAATTCTGCAGGAGATATAGCTGAGCAAATGAGGGTGGAGTCATCAGCGTAATGGATACAGCTGACATTAGGGATGATGAAATATAGATTGTTAATAAAGATGGAAAAGACAAGGGGCCCAAGTATGGAGCCTTGTGAGACTCAAAGGGTGTTAGGTAATAGGATGGAGAGCTTGTTCTGCCAAACCACTGAAGGGCTTTAAAATCAAGGCAGCAAGTCTGCAGGGTGTGTATCAGCAGCTGATGATCCACCATGTCAAATGCCGTGGAGGGATCCAAGAAGAGGGCGGAAGATATTTGAATATTATTACGGTTGTTATTAATAGTATTGGTAAAAGCTAGTAGGGCGGAGGTCGCGCTGTGGTGTGGATGGAAGCCATGTTGGATATCGGCTAATAGGAGAGTCTGGATTAGGTGATGCATTAGTTGTTTTTGTATACATTTTTCCATGATCTTTGCAAGTGGAGAAAGTATAGCAATTGGTCTATAATTGGAGAATTCCATGGAGGAACCTCCTTTATGTAGTGGGATTAATATGTTCTAATGACAAGCTGAAGCTTAACCTATATACAACAAATGCATAATAGTGTGACATATTTATAACAATGATACACTCATGCTTACTGTTATATCTATTGTCTCAATTCCAGCAAAGTTGTAATAGTGATGTTATCATTAATACCAGGGGCACAAGTTGCATTTAACAACAACTGCCATCTCACCTCTCTTTCAAAATACCTTTTATACCCCCCCCCCCCCCCCTGGTTGTGATATAACTATTTCTACAATGCCAAACCTGAAGGCAGCACAAGTAGGATTAGCTGCTACATGTCTATATAGAGCACTATTTTTGTTCTTTCTCCTTATATTATAAAGATGTCTGTATAGCCTGTTTTTAAAAGCTCTACAGGTTTTCCCTATATAGAATGCAGCACAGGTGTTACATTTAGCTAAATAGATCACCTGCTTAGTATTACAGTTCCCTTTCTTAAAAAAAGAAGTTATGTCCTTACCATAACGTTCCACGTGGAGTGTTCATCTCGCCTTTGTTCTTACACACGGGTTCGGAGCTGATCCTCGGCTCCGAGTCGGCCGCATCGCAAAGCTCTGCATCTCAGAGAAGCTCGAGACCAGACTATATCCCACAATCCTCCCTGCCATTACTCAGATCTAGTTTGCAATCAAACCAGACCGATAAACCAACACCTCAGGTGCAAGAACTACACACACTCTCCGACATCCAGAGACACTCTCTCACCATAGCAAAATAACTAAGGGTAGTAGCATATACCCCATGAGACACAGAACCATACACCCCGGAAGGGGTTAAGACATTTCAATCAGAGCCTAGTCCTACCCGTTCTTCCAAAACACGTGGGGGGGGATGTAAGAACAAAGGCGAGATGAACACTCCCCATGGAACGTTATGGTAAGGACATAACTTCTTTATGTGAGAGTGTTCAATCTCGCCGTTTGTTCTTACACACGGGTAGCAGCCCTAGCTCCGTCACCTGGAGTGACTCATGGAAGAACGTTCCTAAGCATGGTGGAACCAAAAGATGTCCTGTCTTTGGAGGCTTTGTCAACTCTATAATGAGTGATGAAAGTATATGGCTTAGACCACGTGGCTGCTGCACAAATCGTGTCCAAAGGCAAACGAGATGCATGAGCCAAGGAAGTGGAAACGGATCTGGTAGAATGGGCCTTAGGTTTGGTAGGTAAGGACTGATTCGACTTAGAGTATACAAAGGCTATACAATCAGCAAGCCATTTAGATAATGTACGTTTTGTAATTGCCATGCCCTTTTTATTGTATGCAAACGCGACAAAGAGCTGATCTGTCTTCCTGTAATCTTTAGTCCTATCCAAATAAAATCTTAACTGCCTGTGAACATCCAACTTGTGCAGCATATACTCCAACTTGTTAGTATGGTTCTTGAAGAAGGTAGGGAGTTCTATGGATTGGTTAATATTTGTGACGGAACATACCTTTGGAAGGAAAGATGGATTTGTACGCAAAGAGACTATCTGGGTGGAAAATCAAGTAAGGTGGTCTGACCGATGATGCTTGCAGCTCTGATACTCTTCGAGCTGAAGTAACAGCTACGAGAAAAAGTGTCTTCCACGATAAGAACTTTAGGAGGCAGGACGACGCAGGTTCGAAGGGTGGGAGCATGAGTTGTGACAGTAACAAATTTAAACTCCATGGAAAGAAAGGCTTCCTGACGGGCGGCCGAAGATGGAAGGTTCCTTTCATAAAAGCCTTACAAAGTCTGTGAGACATAATGGAAGAACCGTCCTCACCAATATGGAAGTTCGATATGGCTGCCAACTGTACTCGTGAAAGAGGATAGATAAAAATTCCAATACTTTATGTAAAGGAGCTACCAGGGGGTCTAAGTGTTGGCTAGCCGCCCAGTATACAAAGCGTTTCCATTTAATCCTGTAGAGTTTTGTAGTGGAAGCTTTATGAGAGGCAACCAGAATGCGTTGAACTGCCGTAGAAAGTAGATCAGACCTGGCTAGGCAGGGAAGCGGGGCAGCCAAGCTGCTAGTTTGAGGGATTGAAGAGACGGGTGAGGAACTCCCAACGAATGGGTCAGTAGATCTGGTACTGGGTCCAGAATCCAAGGTTCCTCTGTTCGATGGGCTCGAAGAAAGGGGAACCATATCTGCCGAGGCCAGAATGGGGCTATGAGTATTATTGTCCTTTCCAGGTTTCTGGCTTTCTGTAGAAATCTGGAAATCAAGGGGGTAGGTGGGAATGCATATAGGAGACCCGGGGGCCAATCGTGTATCAGTGCGTCCCTGGGGACATCCCCCAGAGGGGGTAGAAGGGCAAAGTAGCTTCTGCATTTTGCATTCAATGGGGAAGCAAATAGATTGCAGCAAGACTGGCCCCAACTGCGGAAGATCTTTTCCGCCATCTGTGGATTGAGGGACCACTCGTGAGCTAACAGGATGGCTCTGCTCAACCTGTCCGCAATGACGTTAGATGACCCCGGGATGTGCGTTGCTATCAGAAAGCGACCTGTGGACTCTGCCCATTGCCAAATTCTCATGGCCTCTCTGCATAACTGGTAAGACCTGGTTCCCCCTTGCTTGTTTATGTACCAGACCACAGACATGTTGTCCGTCTGAACTGCCACTGTTCCTAGCGGTAAGAGGGCTTGGAAGTGTTGCAATGCCAGGAACACCGCCCTCAGCTCCAGAACATTTATGTGCAGGCTGTACTCCATGTTGGACCATTCCCCTTGGACTGTTCTTCCCTGAAATAGACCCCCCCCACCCTATCAGAGAAGCGTCCGTGGTTATTGTGGCTGTCGGACTGGGTAGAACTAACGGACGACCCATAGTGAGATCCTGACTGTACACCCACCATGAGAGGTCTCGTCTGCAAGAGTCTGTTATCAGAATCTCGTGCGCTAGGGGTAACTGCTGGAACGACCACTGCGTGAAAAGCAGCCATTGGAGGATCCTCATGTGTAATCTTCCCATAGGAACTGCGATCAGGGACGCTGCCATTAGTCCCAAAACTTTCAGCACCAGTTTGGCCGGGACTTTCCTGCTCTGTAGTAGAAGAACCTGTTGTTTGAGGGTTGACGCCCTTATTGGAGGGAGCTTTACCAGTGTTTCGTGTATCTAGGTCTGCTCCGATGAATGAAATATGCTGTGAGGGCGATAAGGCAGACTTTTCGAAGTTTATCGAAATCCCTAGGTGGGAACAAAGGTCGACTGTGTAGTCTCTGACTTGTATGAGGCGACGCTCAGTGGTGGTGGTGAGGAGCCAGTCGTCCAGATAGGGAAACACCTGGAATCCTTGTCGTCTCAAGTGAGACGCAACTACTGCCATGCATTTGGTGAATACCCTGGGGGCTGAGGTGAGTCCAAAGGGCAGAGCTCGAAACTGAAAGTGACTGGCTCCCAGCCAGAAGCACAGGTGATCTCTGGACGGTCTGGCCATTTTGATGTGGTAGTACGCATCTGAGATCTATCGAGCACATCCAGTCATCCTTCTGTAAAAATGGAAGGATCGATTGAAGTGTGACCATCTGGAACTTTTCCTTCTTCATGAAGGTGTTGAGATTGCGGAGATCTAAAATCGGTCTCCAGTCCCCTGTCTTTTTTGGAACTAAAAAGAACCTTGAGTAAGTTCCGGATCCTCTTTGGTCCGCCGCAACTGGTTGGATGACTCTGTTTTTGAGCAGCTTTGAAATTTCTATTGCTGTTGGGCTTCGCAGATGGGGTGGCACATCTGGAAACCTTCTTTGTTGAGGTGGAGTCGATATGAAGGGGATTTTGTATCCTCTGGTTATAATGCTTTTTACCCAGGAATCCGAGGTAATATTTAGCCAGGCCTGTGGGTATAAAGCCAAGCGACCCCCGACTGCCTCCAGAGCAGGACAGTTGGGCCTCTGTTCAGGAGTGCTGGAAAGGCTTCCCAGGGACGGTATCCCTGTCGCCTTGGTTATGCGGACCCCTCTGCCGCCGGGGCGGCGTCTTCCATTTCTACCCCCCCTCTGCCTCTGGAGGGGGCATCACTGTGTGTGGCTTGGAAAGATCCCTGAGTCTTACGGAACCACATTTTCCCGCCTCATTGCCCTTTGGGGTACGGTCTAGTTGGAGTGGAAAAACGGACCCCGACAGCAGACAGGGTCTTTCCCTCTTGCTCACACCGAGTCAGAGTCTCCTTCACCTTGGGCCCGAAGAGTGTGGCACCTTCAAAGGGGGCATTGGCAAAGGAAGACTTGAAGGCTTCTGCAAAGGAGCACAGCCGCATCCAGGATTGTCTTCGTAGAGCAATCGCTGAAGCTGCAGCTCTACTCGATCCTTTGGCCGCATACGAGATGAGCCTCATGGATGAGTTTGCTAGGGAGGTAAGGGTGTTAAGTTCTGCTGTTACTTTATCTGAAACAGCAGCATCTGTGTTACCCTGGAGGGTATCTGTCAGCTCCTTGATGAGATCCCTCTGCAGACGTGTGAAATGTATCGAATAGTTTAGCGAACACATGGAAAAAGTCGCTGAACTAAAAACGTGCTTCTCGTATCTGTCCATAGTCCTAGAATCCTTATTAGGAGGATGAACAGATGAGGAAGACTCAGACATCTCCTTTTTCGTGGCTGCCGCCACCACCATAGCGTCGACCGGAACTCCCTTGGTGAGATAAGTCTTGTCCTGGGGGTGGTGATAAATTTGTTTGGTTTTCGAGGAACTGGTTCCACAGTGTCAGGTGTCTCCCACGCCCTTTGAACAATCAATTCCATTAATTCATCGAAGGGTGGAGTCACCCAGGAGGTAGAAGGTTGAGCCCCAAAAGCCTTCAGCAGCACCGACTCATCCTCAGTGGGGGCTAGGGATTGCCAATCACCCCTCTGTTGTAAGATCTCCAGGATGTCTGCAAATGACACATCCTCAGAGGGGGATTTTGGGGACCCCTCTGTCTCATCCAAGTCGGTGTCAGACGTTAGGGATTCCTGCGGGGAATCTATGTGCCTCCTCTTGCACAACCTTTTCCTCGGGACCTCATCAGAGGGGGCTTCCGGAGAGGCCTCCAAGGAACAGGGGGATCCCACTGGGGGTGGCTGAGGCAATGGGGCTCTACGCTTTGGATGGGTCATGGTCTTATCTGAAAAATAGCAAAAATTTAGCAAATTCTCTCTGGTCCGAGCTCTCCTCAATCCGATCTGTTGCAGTGGCAAACTAGATCTGAGTAATGGCAGGGAGGATTGTGGGATATAGTCTGGTCTCGAGCTTCTCTGAGATGCAGAGCTTTGCGATGCGGCTGTCTCTTAGCCGAGGATCGGCTCCGAACCCGTGTAAGAACAAACGGCGAGATTGAACACTCTCGCATTATATCTTTGTTTTATTAACATTCTCTAGAATAATACAGTTGTTTTCTATGATAGCAAAGCACTGGTTGCACCTACCACATTTCCTAGTACCTTCATTAGTTCTTCCTTGTGCTTGTGTAGGGGTGGAGCAGATGATGGAGGAATCATCAGCATATTGTATGATGGAGGCTAGTTGGGTGGCAGAGCTAAGGTTGTTGTCCCATTTGACTGACTGTTGCCTATTGGAAAGGTAGCCATGAAACCAGGAGAGAAAAGGTTGGAAGAGGTTGTGTGTGGGAAGTTTGTTGAGCAGATTGTTGAAAATATATGGCTACTAAACTGAGTGAGCAGTCAGTTATTTCTGTTGATAATTCTAAGGGGAAGTCTGTACATAGGTTCATAGGTTCATACTAGGCTATCTGCCCTAGGACATTTATAAGCTTAGCCAGAATGTGTTCGGCTTTCGCCACCCATTTTAAATTTATTTTGCTATGCCCTTTTTCGAGGTTAGTATACTGTGCCTCTGTCTAACAGTGACACAGAAGTGATACCCGGGGTAAACCTACGATCTCCCATCCACTCATCAAGATTCCCCTTGAAGAGAGTCAATGAGGGACTCTGCCTAACCTGGACTGGGATTTTATTCCAGAGTGAAGGGAGCCTCTGGGTTATGAATCTGTCCCTCCAGCATGTCCTATTTATTTCAGTGTTGAGGTTCAAGTCTCTCGAGCAAGTAGCTCGATGGGATTTGGATTTTCTGAGGTGCAGCATGTCCATTAATTCCGGGTTGGACATGGCTTTATAGTCAGGCACAGATCGCCTCTGAACAGGTGGTATGCCACTGAGTAGATCTGGAGTTTCTTTAACCGGGCAGCATATGGCATCTGTTTGAGCCCTTTGATCCTCTTGGTGAGGTACTTTTGGGGTCTTTACAGTTGCTGCAGGTGTCTGGTAAGGTACATCCCAAAAGGGGCATTGTACTCAATTATGGGCCTGATGAGGGATGAGTAAAGAGGCACGATGACCTCCCCTGATCTAGATGTGAATCCCTTCATGATTAGGTGGGCTATATAAAATGTTTTTCTAACCACTTTGTCCACGTGGTTGTCAAATGAGAGATTGCTATCAACTTGGGTCCCCAGGTCCCCAATTACTTCTTCTGTACTTAATGGTTTACCACCTATGTGGTAATTTGTGGGCACTTTGTTTTTGCCAAAGGGGATGACTATACACTTTTTGGCATTTAGCTTGAGGCCATGCCTCTGGCACCAGTTGTCTGTTTCTATGAGGCCCTTTTGGAGGATGCTTGTGTCGGCTGGAGAGTCGATTATGGCGCCCAATTTGCAGTCATCTGCGAACTTGGTCAGCCACAGTCCTTCCGTGTTGGCCTGTACCTCTGAGAAATATATACAGAACAAGAGAGGTCCCAGGACTAAGCCTTGTGGGACACCACTTCTAACTGGTTTGGAGTCTGACATGGCTCCAGCAATTCTAACCATGTGGGTTCTGTCCTTGAGCCAGTTTGCAATCCATGTAGTGACATAGGGGTTTATATTTAAGCTGGTGAGCTTATCTATAATGCCCGAGTGGGGTATTGTATCGAAGGCTTTTGCGAGGTCCAGGTAGGCTGTGTGGACCACCTTCCCCTCGTCAATCGCCTTGGTGACTGTTTCAAAGAAATCAACCAGGTTTAAGCTCTGTTTAAAAACATAAGCAGTTTTTGTGCCACATCTGGCACTGCTGGCAGGTAGTTCTTGTTAAATTGTGGTTCATATCAACTGTGGTATGGGAAAGAGCAAGTGATATCTCAGCTATGGGGACCTGGTAAGAAGTGTTTTGTGGGGTCAGACAGTACTTCTTGAAAATGACTGATGCAAACAATTGACTCAAGAGCATCATTTCATGAGGTATTGCAAAAGTATGAGAAAAGGAAGCTGAAGTTTCATTTGGCATACCTGACAACCCTGAAGGTATTTTCCCTAGTAGACTAGTTTTGGTTCACTGACACAAAATTGACAATAAAAACAGTTTTGCAGTATGTTTCGCCCTTAAAATATTGAGACGATAGCGTGGAGACAATTCCAGTAGTCAAGATGAAGAAAATCAGAACCACTAGATAGGAGGACTTAAATTTTGCTAGTGACATAAATAAGACATGCTGACAAGACATATGTATCTCAGAGATCACCATGCACTGAACAGCCTCCCCCATCCATGTGAAGCAAAGACCATCCGTAAACCCTATTTAAGTGCAACCTCGACAAATGAATGGGACATTGAAAATTCACCCTGGCTCTGGCCCCCATGTCTCAAAGAGGCAGACAGTAATGCCCAAACTAACATACTCCCTCACATAACTTCGGTAAACTTCCTAACTAACACTCCCCCCATGACATTGATACCTAGGTACACAACTGGTTGGATTGCACAACTAGGCTTATAAAGATCTTAGTGGTTGTTAGCTTAGTATATAATAATGAACCAATGAAATTAAAGAATTCGAAGATTCAACACTTAATATGGATACTTTCATTGCACTTGTGTATTTTGATTCTGAACAATGTATGGCATATAGAAGTAGATTACAAATGAGTTAATTAAAGCTGAATTTGACACACAGTTGGAGGAGTCTTCCCTCTTAGCTGAAAGTGATGCAAGGATATTATTGTATTACTGGTCTGGATAATGTTTTGGCATTCTTAGATTGGTATTCATGGATTCTTTGGTTGAAATTGGAGCTGCTTGTTTTAACTGTGAATGAAGAGTAGATTTGAAATTAGTGCAATGTAAATTTTCTTTTTGGTAATAAAGAGGCTTAATGATGAGAAAAGCAGCAGTGCATGGCAATACGTATGGTCTAACTGGTTGAAAGATGGCAGGGCTAAGACACCTGACTAATTGTGGACCTGTCAGCAAGTGGCCTGGTGAACCGAGTATTGACATGCCTCAGTGCAAGGCTTAGTTTCCTCATTTTGTGCATGGAGAGGCTGTTGGCATTGTGCAAGAGCCCAACCATAAATCCTAATGGAGCTTATTAGATACCATTTAGATAGTTCACTGAAAACACTGATGATGTGCATCTGTGTGTGGGTGCACCTGCACCTAGCTTTTTGTTTTTTACCTTATTTTTCATATCCATTCACAACTGCGCACTCTTCACGCTTTGTGCATTTTTTATTTTACATTGGGGATTGCTGCTTCTCAGTTATTCTAGTTACTTTTACCACCTATCTTTCCTTTTAACTGGTAGTAGCTCATCACCTCCTTCCATTCTTCCCTTTCTTTTGATCCTACCCCCTTCATTTTCTTCTGCTTTATATATCTTATGTGTAGAAATCTCTTGCCCATCTCCCCTTTCTGGCACTTTCCCCTTGTTTTTACAGTTTCTGGTCATTACACACATTCCACTTCTTTTACTATAATTCTGCATTTATTTCTTTTTTTTCTGCCAACATCCACCTCTTCATTCCTTATACTCCCCATGCAAGATCTACAGTTTTTCCTCTTCCTTTTTCCATATATCCTCTTCCAAATTTGCAGAGCCTCTTTTCATATCATGTGTGTCCAGGCACACTCCCAGAGCATGTTTTACGCCTGTCTCTTCTGTCATGTATCTCCAGCATCTTGAGTTTGTTTTCCTTCCCTCCTTAAATAACCTTTTTTGCTACGAGATACCATCTATGCAATACTGAATAACTGACCTCCTGTTCCATGCATTTTCTGGATCACTGATGATGGTTTCAAAAACTTTTCACTATTTAGTGTTTGTGTTGGTCACCCTTCTATTGTCTGCCATACTTTCCATCTCTCTATTTGTGGCTTCCTCCACTTTCTCCTTCAGGTTTTCACAAATCATTCTGCTTTTGCCCTTTCCATGTCTCTATTTCTGCAAAGGGATTGCTTTTCCTTTCATTAGTTTCTCCTTAGGTTCATAGGTGGTTACTGGGCTATTGACCTGAAGGTCTTTATAATCCTAGCTGTGTGTACCCAATATAATACTAGAGAAACTCAATATAAAGGATCTTGCCTACACTCAAGATGTTAGTTAGCAATGACTGTCCACATCTAGGAGGGTCTTGGGTGAAATCCCCGGCAAGAATTTATGGTTTCCCATTAGGTCATTCAGGCTTTGCTTAAACAGGGTCATAGAGAGCCTTTGTTTGATGCGAACTAGTAACCTATTCCAGAGGAGTGGCAACCTCCGACAGATATATCTGTCACTCCAGCAGGTCCTATTTATGTTGCAGGCCAGGTTAAGGTCCCTGGAGCAGGTGACCCTTGTCCATTTGACTTGCAGATCTGCAGCATTTTCATTAGGTTTGGATCCAAGATTGCTCAGTAGGCCAGGCACAAGTTTCATCTAAGCAGTCTGTACCCTACTGAGTACAGTGACAGTGACTTCAGTTTGTCAATGTATGACATGTGCTGGAGACCCTAAATTTTCTTGGTTAATAATCTGAAGTCTCTCAAGTTGCTACAGGTGCCTGGTAAGCTACAGACCAAAAGGAGAACTGTACTCAATTATTGGCCTGATGAGGGTCGAGTGCAGGGGTGGTATGACCTCTTTCATTCTTGAGGAAATGCCTTTGCTAATGAGGTCTATGATATTGAATGCCTTCCATAAAGTACAGTTTTGTACCTACCATAAATGTAGATGTTCGAGGATCTCCATTGCTGCAGTCCTGACATAGGGGTATTCCGCTGCCCACCATCGGCCCGAATACCAAAGGGCTAGAACCGGCGTCGGTCATCGGCGCTCGAGACTGACATCAGTACGTGTCAGTACAAATGCACATGACCGACGCCATAACCTCAGTCTTTCTTGCCTCAGACGTCAGAATGCAAAAAAAAACACCACCCAAACCTCAACCTAAAAAGAAAAAGGGGGAAGGAGGGAGGGAAAATTGGACTGCAGCAATGGAGATCCTCGAACATCTACATTTATGGTAGGTACAAAACTGTACTATGTTCTTCGTCTCCCATTGCTGCAGTCCTGACATAGGGGTAGAATCCCAGAGCAACGGAAAAAAAGGGAGGCTGGTCAACTAAATAGCAGTAGGAGCTGCAGACATGCCCTGTAAGATTGCAGAGGCAAACCCAGCCCTAGACCTAGAATAAAGAGGTAAATGATAATGCTTTGTAAAGGTATGTACAGAACTCCAAGTAGCTGCTTCTAGAATGTCTTTAGTAGCTACCCCTCTCAAAAAAGCAGTAGAAGTGGCCGTAGCCCTAGTAGAATGAGGCCTGATCCCAACTGGAACATCCTTACCATGATGAGAGTAACAAAGCAATACAATGGCTAATCCACTTGGAACCAGTTTGTTTCGAGACAGCTTTCCCTCGTGAAGTCAAAGCAAAAGAAACAAATAATTGTTGAGAACTCCTGAACTCTTTGGTTCTGCTCAAATAATACCTCAACTGCCTATGTACATCCAAAGAATGCAACACTTTTTCCCCGTCATTTTGGGGTTAGCATAAAAAGTAGGCAAATGTATAGACTGGTTCAATGCCACATTAGAAATCACTTTAGGCAGAAAAGTAGGATTAGTACATAAGGAAACCCTGTCATTGTGAAAAATCAGAAAAGGTTCCACTGCCATGAGGGCCTGTAATTCAGATACCCTTCTAGCAGAAGTAATAGCCAACAAAAAAGCAGTCTTCCAAGACAAGAACTGCAATTCAGCTGTAGCTGCAGGTTCAAAAGGAGGCAGAGTCAGCTTTTCCAAAACAAAATTAAGATCCCAGGTAGGAGTAGGAGCTCTCCGTGGGGGTCTGATATTCTTTGCCCCTCTAAGAAACTGTTTAACCAACGGATGTGAAAATAAAGGAGGGTCACAATCATAGTGAGCAGAAATAGCTGCAGCATGCACTTTTACAGAAGAGAAGGACAAACCCTTGTCCAATAAAACAGTCAAATATTGCAACGCATAACTCAAATTAGGCAATTGACATCAAAGCCTTTAGCTGAACTCCAAAGAAAAATCTCTTCCATTTACCAGCATAAACTTTTCGAGTACTAGGACGCCTGGCTTCCAAAATAACATCCAAAACTTGTTGAGGGAGCTGAAGGTCCTCCTTCTCTAAAACAGAATGCGCCAGGCTGTCAGGCGCAGGGAGTGCACCCTGACATTGAGAAAATGATTGTTCTCCTGAGACAATAAATGAGGAATCTGTGGCAATGGCCAAGGTGGTACATGAATCAAGCTCCTCAACAGAGGGTACCAATGCTGACGAGGCCAATCCGGTGCTATAAGGATCATGCAAGGCTTGTCCCTCCTGACTTTCAACAGCACCTGTGGAAGAAGAGGCAAAGGAGGAAAAGCATACACGTGAAGGTTGCTCCAACTGAAGGATAGTGCATCTATTTTCCAGGCTTTTGGATGAAATAGCCTTGTGCAAAACAGTGGCAGTTGGAAATTCAGAGGAGAAGCAAACAGATCTATGTCCGGAGTTCCCCAAGCCATTGTCAACTGAAGAAATACCTGAGGGTCCAATTTCCATTCGTGAGGATCCACAATCTGTCTGCTCAGAACATCTGCTAAAGAATTTTGTGCTCCTGGCAGAAACTGTGCTCGAAGAGTGATGTGCAGATTCAAAGCAGTTTCCCACAACAGCATTGCTTGTCTGCAAAGAGGGTAAGAATGAGTTCCCCCTTGCTTGTTGATGTACCACATGACCGTCGTGTTGTCTGTTCGAATCAACACCAGTCCTGGTTGAAGTAGGCTTCTGAATCCCTCCAAGGCAAATTGAACTGCCAGCATCTCTTTCATGTTGATATGCAAGTGAAGTAGCTCTGGGGCCCAAAGGTCTTGAATCCATTTTCCTCTGAAATGAGCTCCCCAGGCTGACTCCGAGGCGTCTGTCGTTAATATCTGACTTGCCTCTGGTTGGGACACAGAGAGCCCCTTGTTTAGGTGACATTCCTGAGCCCACCACAGAAATTCTCTCTGAATGCAAGGTAGGATCCGAATGACAGTGTCCAAATCGTGGCAGTGTTGAGTCCAAACGTTCTTGAGATACCATTGTAGCTTCCTCATATGCAGTTTGGCATTGGGAAGTACTAGAATGCAAGATGCCATGAACCCCAAGGCTTGAAGGACTGTCCTTGCAGTCAGCCTGGACATTACTGATAGCTGTTGGAAGTATAGGTGAAGATTCCTTTGTTTGTCCGGGGTAAGAAATGCCATCTGAGCAGCTGTATTCAGTTTCACACCCAGAAAACACATCTCTTGTGAGGGTACTAGACTGGACTTTATTTCGTTCACAGAATACCCTAGGCATCTGAAAACTGTCATTACATACTGCAGATGTTGAAGAAGTTCGTGCTTGCCTTGAGCCAGAATCAAACAGTCGTCCAGATAAGGATAAATTTGAATTCCTGCTAGCCTGAGAAAAGCTATTACTGGAGCCAGGACTTTCGTGAATACCCTGGGCAGTAGACAAGCCAAAGGGCAATGCAGAGAACTGATAATGCAAATTCCCATTCGAAACCTCAGGAATTTCCTGCAACTGGGCCTGATAGGAATGTGAAGATAGGCCTCTTTGAGATCCAGAGTCACCATCCAGTGATCTTTGCCCAGCATAGGTAACAGCTGTTGCAGTGTTAACATCTTGAATTTTGGAATTTCCAGAAAGGTATTTAGAATGGACAAGTCCAGAATTGGTCTCCAAGTATTTCCTTTCTTTGGCACTAAGAAAAGACGGAATAAAACCCGTGCCTCTTTCTGCAGAAGGTACTTCCTGTATTGCTTCCAACTGAAGCAGAGAAGAAATTTGAGTCTGCGCTTCCAGTTTTTGCTGACGAGGCACATCCGGCATACCTTTGAAATGAGGGAATGTGTGAAAATAAAATTTGTAGCCTCGATTTATTATGTCCAATACCCATTTGTCTTGGGTAACCAAATGTCAATTCCTTTTGAAAAATCTCAGTTTTCCTCCCAGAGGGGCTGCCAGCAAGGCAGAGTCCGGCAGCTGAAGACACGGGTCATTGGGTCTGTTTCCGAAAGGACTGACCCCTGCCCTCCCCAGCAGAAGGGGTAGAAGAACTCAAAGACCTAGAAGTAACAGGGCCCTGAGAGGAAGCCCTACCCCTACCTCGTCTCGACCTGCCCCTAGACTGATAATCCGAAGAGGGGAAAGACCAACCCTTAGCAGGCCAATTCCTACTGAACTTAGGGGGCTGAACCTGTAAAAAATCCTTAACTGTCTGCATAGACTTAGCTTTTTCCTCCATTTGTTTTAAAACTGACTCTACTGGAGGACCAAAAAGAACATCAGATTGTAGAGGAGCATCCATAATTCGAGCCTTAACATGCTCTGACAAGGTCTGATCTTTAAGCCAAGCATGCCTACGAATGACTGAACTAGTAGCAGCCACCCTGGAAGAAGCCTGTAAAGCATCAAAACCACACTGCAAAGAATGCTTACCAACTTGGTCTGAAGCATGCACTAAATCCTGAAGCTCCTTACATTCAATACCTTCAGCTAAAGCATCTACTTTACATTTCAATTGGCCCAGCAAATAATTTTGATACCGAAGCATATGAAACTGACAATTTAAAGCTCTCATAGCCAAAGTAAAAGAGGTATACAGTTTTTTACCCGACCTATCCAGGGCCCTAGCATCCTTGTCCAGAGGAACTGGATTCTTAACCACAGAAGCCCTAACCCCTTTGGGGCCTTGAGTAATAGTTTCTGGATCAGCCCTAGGACTCTTATATAAGTACTTGTGAGCTTCCGAACCCTGTAGTATCTGTCTGGTTTAACCGGGCAGGAGGCAGAGAATCTAGGTTAAGGGCCTCAGAAAACACATCCGGAACAACATCCAGCACAGGGGAATAGCCAAGGGCCTATGCTGAGGCACAAACAAGAATTCTCTCAGTCTTTTACGGGAATCAGAATAATCCTGGCCCTCCCATTTGAAATGTTCCCTCATGGAATGCAAAGTCTCAGAGAAAGAAAAATCTTCTGGATGCAGAAGGAGTAGAGTCCTCAGCCTCCGAATCAGAATAGGGAGGGAAATCCTGAAGTTCTTCTACAGAGGAATCTGACTCATTGGAAGACTGAACCAAACCCTCCAACTCTGGCTCTACCCTGGGCCTCTTCGCAGGGGGGGGCATAGAACCCCTAATTAAAGTAATCAAATCTTCAGCCATCTTTAACATGTGCTTCCTAGGAGCTGGACCCTGGGGACACGCACCAACAGGGGCAGACTTAGACTTAGAATGGGCTTTGCTATGAGAAGGAGGAGGCCTAACTACCCTATGAGGGGAGGGAACCACTGACATTAGAGAAGCACCCTCAGCCTGGCCTAACACAGGAGAAGCCACTTCCTGCAGCAACAAAGGCTCCCCTTGAGACTCAGGTAAACTTTCAGAAGGAGCCGCTGAAGTAGCCAGTGGCACTACAGAACCGGCGTCCGGAGTGGCCACCTCATCCTGTTTGGACCGCAAAGACTTTTCTTTGCGTTTCTTAGAAGAACCAGTCGTCGGAGAATCCGACGGCATGTTATAATTACAACGTTTACCAAACTCTAGCCTAGCACAGTCTAACCAACGTTTAATAGTACGCTTGTTAAAAGTAGCACAAAAGCGACACCCAACAACGTCGTGCTCAGGCCCTAAACAAGGAATGCAGAGTGAATGGTAATCCCTATGAGGAATCTGTTTCCCACAAGAAATACAGTTATTAACTTTTTTTGACATCCGTCAATACTGAGGCAAGAAAAAGACAAAAATGTCCCCAAAGGGGTACTTAGCCCAACTTGGTCTCCGGTCTGAAACTCGAAAACCGACAATTCCAGAACGCCGAACGGCACTTGCAAATGCTGCTTCTGCTTAGGGACCATGCGGCAAGAAAGACTGAGGTTATGGCGTCGGTCATGCGCATTTGTACTGACACGTACTGATGTCAGTCTCGAGCGCCGATGGCCGACGCCGGTTCTAGCCCTTTGGTATTCGGGCCGATGGTGGGCAGCGGAATACCCCTATGTCAGGACTGCAGCAATGGGAGACGAAGAACATCACAGTAAACACATAGTGGTCAAAGTTTAGGCTGCAGTCAACTTGTGTTCCCAAGTCACTACTGAGTTGTTACTTATGATATTTTTTTATACAATAGTCTGCAGGAATATCGTTTTTACCGAAGGGGATGATAATGCATTTTTTATGCATTCAGTTTGAATCCATTGCTTTGGCACCAGTTATTAGTTTGTGCAAGTCCCTCTTGAACTATATTGACATTGTTTGGAGATTCAATGATTGCACATAATTTGCAATTGTTAATAAACTTAGTCAGCCAAAGCCCCTCTGTTTTAAGCTGAACTTCTGAGAAGTATATTCCAAACAATAGGGGGCCCAGCACTGACGCCTGTGGAACCCCACTGGTGACAAGTCTGCTAGTTGAGGTAAAGTTCCCAACTATGACTGTGTGTGATCTGTCAGTGAGTCAGTTACCAACCCATCTGATGACACAAGTGTTGATATTCAGCTGGGAGAGTTTACTAAAGATTCCCGAATGTGGGATTGCATTGAAGGCCTTGGCTAAGTCAAGGTAGGCTGTATGCATAGCTTTGCCTTCATCTACGGCTCTGGTGATGTTTTCAAAGAAGTCCACCAGGTTTAACAGGCATGACCTGCCTTTGACAAAACCAAAAGTACAGTTGTGTACACTTACCATAAATGTAGATGTTTGAATGTATTCACTGTTGCAGTCCTTACATTTGGGTTATCTGCTTGCAGGTAGCCCTCAGTCGGCCTGATTAACAAAGTCTTGGGTCCTGCGTTGGTTGCTGTCCCTTCTTCCATGACATCAGGTCATCAGGGGTATAAAACATGCAGCCAACCCCATTACATCAGTTTTTCTTGCCCCAGATGTCAGGTACCCACCCTAATGGGAAGCAATTAAATATAAAAGTACAAAGATATACCTCCAACAAAAAAGCAAATACACCAAAAGGCTTTTAAGCATAGTAAAGAAAAGTAGAGGTATAGCCAAAAGAAGTTAGGAGGCTGGAGGGAGGGTAACCAGGACTGCAACAGTGAATACACTCAAACATCTACATTTATGGTAAGTGTACACAACTGTACTATGTTTTTCATGTTTCACTGTTGCAGTCATTACATTTGGGTAGATTCCCAAAGCTATGCTTGAGAGGAGGAATTTGGATAGCATTAGGGACAGCTATAAGGCCCTGCAAGACTGCAGTGGCAAAGCCAGCTCTGGATTTAGAGAAAATTGGCAAATGATAATGCTTGGTGAAAGTATGTACATAACTCCAGGTAGCAGCTTCTAGGATGTCCCTGGTAGGGACGCCTCTGAGAAAGGCTGTAGAGGTAGATGCAGCCCTAGTGGAGTGAGGTCTGATCCCCTGGGGGATAGGTTTTTCCATGGTGCTTATAGCAGAAATGAATGCAATGGCTTATCCATTTAGAAATGGTTTGCTTTGAAATAGCCTTCCCCTCTGCCCCTGCAGCAAATGCCACCAGCAGTTAAGATTTCCTTTGAGGTTTAGTCCTGTCCAAGTAGAATCTAAGTTGTCTGTGCACATTTAAGGAATGCAGTATCCATTCCCCTTTATTCTGTGGATTGGGAAAGAAGGTTGGCAAATGAATGGACTGATTAAAAGCCACACTGGATACCACCTTGGGCATGAAGGATGGATTGGTTCTGAGGGACACCCTGTCCGCATGAAAGAAGATGAAAGGCTCCACTGCCATAAGGGCCTGTAATTCAGATACCCTTCTAGCTGAAGTGATTGCTAAAAGGAAAGCTGTTTTCCAAGAAAGAAATTTTAAGTCTGCATTAGCAGCTGGCTCGAAAGGAGGTAGAGTGAGTTTCTCCAAGACAAAGTTAAGGTCCCAGGCTGGGGTTGGAGCTCTCCTGGGTTGTCTCAAATTTCTGGCCCCTCTGAGGAACTGCTTGAGCAGTGGATGAGAGTAGAGGGGAGGATCTGTGTTGTAATGAGCTGAAATGGCTGAGGAGGGGATTTTAATGGAGGGAAAAAGACAGGCCCTTGTGAAGCATCTCAGTTAAGTATTATAAAATCTGAAGTAAATTGGGCGCTGCTGTGCTCATCCCTTGAGATTGGTTCCAGGCACAGATTAATTTCCATTTTGCAGCATAAGATTTTCTAGTACTAGGCCTCCTTGCCTCTAAAATGATATCCATCATAGGTTTGCTGAGGGATGGTAAAGGAGAGATTAAGTAATTAGCCAGGCTACAACGTTCAGTGTTAGAAGTTCAGGGTGCAGAATCTAGTTCTCCTGCTGAGACAGCAGGGAAAGAGTCTGAGGCAGGTGCCATGGAGATAACCATGACACACTGCACAGGAGGGGGTACCAGTGTTGGCACGGACAATCTGGAACAATCAAAATCATCTTTGGTTTATCCTGTTTGATTTTTAGTAGTACTTTGGAGAGCAGAGGCGGGGGGGGGCATAGACTGATTTACTGGTTTTTCCAGCTGAAGAACAGAGCATCCACTTTCCAGGCTTGTTTGTGGGGAATCCTTGTGCAAAATTTGTCCAATTGGTAGTTTTGGGGAGAGGCAAACAGGTCTATATCTGGGCTCCCCATTTGCTTGTCAACATGTTGAACATCCTTGGTTCCAGTTTCCACTTGTGTGGGTCCATGACGTTTCTGCTTAGTCCATCTGCCAGTGTATTTAATTTTCCTGGCAGGAATTGAGCTTGTAGGTGCACATGGTAGCTCAAGGCTGTGTTCCACAATGCCATGGCTAGTCTGCAGAGGGGGTAAGAATGTGTACCCCCCCTGCTTGTTTATGTAACACAACTTTTAGTTATGTACTCACCATAACTTCAGATGTTTGGGATCCATCTCGCCTACATTCTGACTGATGGTTCGGAGCCGATCCCTCGGCTCCGACTCGGCACGCTTATGCCAAAGAGCGAAGTCTCTTATTGGCTGAGCTTACTATATCCCAGGATGCACCACTATCAGTCCCCCAGATCTAGTTTGTCCGCATACATGCACACACGCATGCACTGCTTATATAACATCGACGGATGATACAAGATAAAAACAGTAGAACTCAAACCGTTCAATCTCTTCTGATCTCCAAGGCAGGGGGAAGGAGGGTGGGTATTAGGAATGTAGGCGAGATGGATCCCAAACATCTGAAGTTATGGTGAGTACATAACTAAAAGATGTTATGTGATCCTATCTCACCTACATTCTGACTGATGGGACAGCGTCCCTAGCACCTAAATCCTGGGTGGCTCACTGGAAAACACTCCTGAGTACTGTGGAACCAAATGATGCTCGCCCTTTAGATGCCACATCCAATTTATAGTGGGAAATGAAAGTGTGCGGGTTGGACCAAGTAGCCGCAGCACAAATCTCAGAAATAGCGAGCTTGGAATGAAATGCAATAGAGGTAGCCATAGCTCTAGTAGAGTGAGCTTTGACAGATGTTGTAAGTTGCTTATTTGAAGAGGAATAAGCCTGAGTTATGCAATCTCTAATCCATTTGGCAATAGTAGCTTTAGTGATGGTTTTACCCAGTTTATTATCTGAAAAGGACACAAACAATTTATCTGTTTTTCAAATTTGTTGAGTCCTGTCTAGATAGAAGCACAATTGCCTGTGAACATCCAATGTATGCAAGGTGTATTCAGCTTTGTTTGAAAATTTTGGAAGGAAAACTGGTAGCTCTAGAGATTGTTGGAGACAGAGATTAGAACAAACTTTTGGAACAAAAGATGGATTAGGCCTAAGTGATACTCTATCCTTGTGAAAAATCAAGTACGGTGGTTTGATAGATAGGGCTTGAAGTTCTGAAACTCTTCTTGCAGAGGTAATTGCAATTAAGAAGGCAGTTTTCCAAGACAGATATTTCAACTCACATGTAGCAGCCGGTTCAAAAGGGGAAGATGTTAAGGCACGAAGTACCAAATCAAGATCCCACGGAGGCAGGATGAAAAACTGGGGTCTTAAAAGCACAGCACCTTTCATGAAAGTTTTACATAATCTGCTGCTCATCAACGGTGGGTCTATGGATTCGTGAAATTTGGAGATAGCTGCTAGTTGGACTTTAATAGTAGAGACAGAAGATCCTTGATTAAACAAGGATGTTAAAAATTTCAAGACCTCTGGTATCGGGGCAGTAACAGGGTCTAAGCCTCTGAGTTGAGCCCAGATAGCAAACCTCTTCCACTTACTGTGATACAATTTCTTAGTGGTGGGTTTGTGGGCTGAAGATAAAATGTGAATAACTTCCGGGTCCAAGGTGTGATTTCTGACTAAAGTCGGAAGTGGAGGAGCCAAGCTGTTAATTTCAAAGTGTGAAGGGACTGGTGCTGTTGTCCCGACTGATGAACCAGAAGGTCTGAAGTTAGATCCAAAACCAAGGACCGTCCAGAGTATATTTCTGTAGGTAGGGGAACCATACCTGACGAGGCCAGTACGGAGCAATTAGAATCATTGTGGACCCCAATTGGGAAGCTTTCTGGATGACTTTGGGGAGGAGTGGAACCGGAGGAAAGCATAAAGCAGTCCTGTTGGCCAAGGTTGGACTAGAGCATCCGTAGCTGCCTCCCTTGACGCTGGGTCAAGGAAAAGAACCTTTGCACTTCGGTGTTTTGTGGTGTTGCAAACAGGTGCAGCACGGAATCCCCATCTTTGAAAATCTGAGCTGCTACTGTTTGTTCAGGGACCACTCGTGAGGAGAGAGAATAGTCCTGCTCAGTCTGTCTGCCAATACATTGGATTTTCCTGGAATGTGGGTCGCTACCAGGAAGCGGTTGGTAGCCACTGCCCATTCCCACACCCTCATGGCCTCTCTGCAAAGGGGTAAGATCTGGTCCCTCCTTGTTTGTTTAGATACCAGACCACCGACATGTTGTCTGTGTGGATAGCGATAATGCCTTGAGGGAGAAACTTGTGGAGGCTTGTAGGGACAGAAGTACAGCCCTCATTTCCAACACATTGATATGGAGAAATGTTTCGTTTGGAAGCCAAGAACCCTGAACTGACCTGCCCAGACAATGCCCCCACCCGTCTGGGAGGCATCCGTTGTCAAGGTGGCCACGGAGGGTATAACAAAAGGTCTTCCCTGATTCAGATTGGATGGCAGAAGCCACCAGCGGAGGTCCCGTTGCACGCTTTCTGTAATCAGTATGTGATGATTGAGGGGAGATCCTGAAAAGACCATTGTGTCGATAACAGCCACTGAAGAATCCTCATGTGCAATCTTGCCAGAGGAACTAGGAGAACCGTGGCAGACATTGAACCTAAAAGTTGCAGGACCATCCTGGCTGGGGCTTTGGATCTTAGAAGCAGGGCTCGGGCTTGACCTTGTAATGTTTGTATCCTTCGGTAGGAAGGAAGATTCATTAATTTTGAGTCTATCTCTGCTCCTATGAATCTTATGCGCTGAGAAGGCAGCAAGACAGACTTTGACCAGTTGAATGTAATTCCCAGGAAGCACCCAGGAGATGGTGGCTTGTAGGTTCTCTAGTAGTAGATGCCTGGTGGTGGCAGTCAGGAGCCAGTCGTCCAGATAGGGAAACACTTGGAATCCGAGACTCCTCAGGTGAGCAGTCACTACTGCCAAACACTTGGTGAACACCCTGGGGCTGTGGTGAGACCAAAGGGCAGTGCACAAAATTGGAAATGACTGTCTCCCAGGCTGAAGCGTAGATACCTCCTGGACGCCTGATGTATCGGTATGTGATAATAGGCGCCTTGAGATCTATGGAGCACATCCAAACATCTTTCTCCAACAATGGGAGAATGGATTGTAAAGTGACCATTGAATTTGGACTTCATGACGGACTGGTTTAGTTTGCTGAGATCCAAAATGGGTCTCAGGTCCCCTGTTTTTTGGCACTAAAAAGAACCTTGAGTAATTTCCGGATCCGATCTGGTCTGTGGGGACCGGTTGGATGACTCCTTTTTCTAGCAGCTTTGAAGCTTCTACGGCTGCAATTTCCCTTTGACTGGGTGGTGGGTCCGGGATTTTTTGGACGGTGGGGGTGAGTGTGTGAAGGGAATGGTGTAACCTCCGGCAATAATCCGAAGCACCCATCTGTCCTGAGTAATAGACTCCCAGGCTTTTAGGTGCTTGGCAAAACGGCACCCGACTGGCTCTGGAGCAGCACAGCCGGGCAATCCCTCATGGAGTGTGGGAGGCTGAAGAGCCACGAAAGGACTCGCGATCTCCAGTGTTGCGGGGGCCTCTGCCGCCTCTGGGACGGCGTCTCCCAGAAAAATTTCCCCGTCCTCTGCCTCTGGAAGGGAATCTTCCTGCTGTTGAGGAAAGAATTTCTGTGATTTATGGAACCACATCTTCCCTCCTCTTTTAGCCTTGGGATAAGGCCGAAAGGGAGTGGAATAACGTGCTCCTACGGCAGATAAAGTCTTTCCCTCTTGCTCACAGCGGGTAAGAGTGTCTTTAACCTTGGGTCCAAACAAAGAGGACCCATCAAAGGGAGCGTCGGCAAAGGAAGACTTGAAGGCCTCCGAGAAATGACACAACGGAGCCAGGCTTGTCTCCGTAGAGCCACGCCTGTGCCTGCCGCTCTGCCCGCCCCTTCGGCCGCATATGAAATGAGCCTCATGGACGAGTTAGAAATCGAGGTGAGGATAGCCAACTGAGAGCTAACCGACTGGGCTAGCTGCTCAGATAGGTTACCTGAGAGGGAGTCTGAGAGCTCCTTGACCAGATCCCTCTGTAGTCTGGTGAAATGTGCCAAATAATTCAGGGACCTCAGAGTAAAGGCCGCTGAAGTCAGGGTGCGCTTCCCGTGCGGTCCATGCTCCTAGACTCCTTATTAGGAGGATGGACGGACGTTGAAGCCTCTGCCACGTCCTGCTGGGTAGCAGATGCCACCACCATGGCATCTACAGCCACGCCTTTAAGAACTCCTTCTCGGTGGGGCAGACAAAAATTTGTTAGGGCGAGAAGGCACTGGTTCCACAGTATCTGGATGTTCCCACGCCCTCCGACAAACCAAATCCAGGAGCTCGTCGAAGGGCGGAGACACCCAGGAGGCAGAGGGCTGAGCCGAAGGCCTTGAGAAACACCGACTCATCAGCGGAGGGGGGTTTGGAATTCCAGCCGCCTCGTTGCTTAAGGATCTCTAGAATGTCTGCAAATGAGACATCATCCGAGGACGACTTTGGGGACCCCTCCGCATCATCAAGATCAGTGTCCGATGTAAGAGACTCGTCGGGGGAGTCCACGTGCTTCCTCTTGCACGATCTCTTCCTTGGGGGCTCCTCCGAAGACAACTCCGAAGAACCCTCAGGAGGAGGGGAACCCCCAGTGGGGGTAACCTCAGGCCCTGGGGCTCCGCTGCCTAGAGACAGGGGAACTGCCAAAGACCCAGTCTCCATGCCCAGGGAAGGTGCCCGTAAAGCCGTAGAGATGGCCGAAGAAGACTTGGCCAAGGCACTCCTCATAGCTCTGAAGGTCGGACCCCCAGAATCCTGGGAGGGTCCGGTCTCCGGAGCCATGATAGCAGACGGAAGTCCTGCGGCCGAAGCACCGAGAGGGAGGCTTGGAACCGACAGCATTGGCCCCGAAGCGTCACCCCGGGTCCGGCTGAAGAAGTCCGTGTGCTAAACTCGGACCCGAAGGCCGGGGTTGGAGTAAGGGTCGGAGCCGACCCTAGGATCTCCACTGGCTCCATCAGCACCTGCTCCGACGGAGCCGAAGCGGTCGGAGGAGGAATGGCAATGGAATGGGCTATCGGCTCCGAAGCCAAGTGGGTCGGAGCGAAACAAATTTCTGAAAGACTGGGGACTGGAACAGTCTTTGGAGCACCCTGTCTATGTCCGAATCTGACATCCTTGATGACCTGGAAGAGACCGAATGGGTCCGAGTAGGCCTCTCCAACGGCTCCAAGGGACTAGGGGACCGGCTCCGAATCGACTCGACAATTATCGGCGCCGAAGAAGTGTCCAAACCAATTTCCATCGGTGCCGAAGAGGGCTTCGGCGCCGAGGAGGAAGTGTCTGAGCGGACAACCTTCATCAGCTCCGAGATCAGTGGAGCCGATGAAGGTGACCCGCCTCTCGATGCCCCAGCCGTCGCCTCCGAACCCAGAGGAGTCGAGGCTGGAGGCATCGAGGCAGACCGTTCCGCCCTCGGCTCCGAAGTCCGTGGAGCCGAAGGAGAAGCCTGCCTATGTCTTTTGGCGGTCGGTTCCGACGGACTGGTCGGAGCCGACGCCCTTTTCCTTTTAGCAGGAGAAGGAGAGGAAGCTAATGCCTCTTCAAATGATGGTTTAATAAGGCCTTTTAGAATAAGTTTATTTTTCCTCTCTTGGAGGACCCTCGAGGAAAAAGCGTGACAGACGCTACAGGACTCCTGCAAATGTTTGGCGCCCAAACAGTACACACAGAGAGAGTGATCATCTGTGATCAACATTTTAAAACTGCACTTAGTGCACTTTTTAAACCCTGAAGGCCTAGGAGCCTGTGACATAATGGCAACCAAATCAGTGTAAATACCAGTAAAATACAAGACACACTAACTTTCACAGAGAAATTCTTTTCTTTGAATCAAGAACTGTCACAAATAGAAAGGTATGACCAAGGAATACAAGAACCTTTAAAATAAAAAGGAACTTGACAAACAACGGCTGACAAGGGAAGGCCCTTCAACCCAAATGGAACCTCCAGTCAGACAAACGCAATCACTACACAAAGTTTTTCCACAGAAAACACTTCAATCATACACAAAAATACGATATAGCCATTAAAACAGCTTTTTGTTGAATTTTAAAGGAATTCCTGACAGGAAAGTAAGAGAAAAAACCCTACTTAGCTCAGCCAAGCTCGAGACCACGTCTTTGCTTGTTAGCGGCAAACGAGATCTGGGGGACTGGTAGTGGTGCATCCTGGGATATAGTAAACTCAGCCAATAAGAGACTTCGCTCTTTGGCATAAGCGTGCCGAGTCGGAGCCAAGGGATCGGCTCCGAACCATCAGTCAGAATGTAGGCGAGATAGGATCACATAACATCAGTGGTGTTGTCCGTCTTTACCATTAGTTGTCCTGGAAGAATGTGGTTCTTGAAGGCTGTCAGAGCATTCTGTACAGCTAACATTTCTTTTTGATTGATATGCAGGTGCATTAGACTTGGGTTCCATTTGCCCTGAATGCACTTCCCTGCCAGGTGAGCACCCCATGCATAGTCTGATGCATCTGTTAGGGTTTGGGCAGCAGGGGGTGGTGTGAAAGGTAGTCCCTTGTTTTGGTGGCAGGCCTCTGCCCACCAAAGGAACTCTAGGCGTAGGCAAGGTATGATAGAAATCATTGTTTCTAGGTCTTGAGAATGTTGACACCATAGGCTTTTTGGATACCACTGTAGTTTCCTCATATGCAGTCTTGCATATGGAATTAGAAGAATGCAGGAGGCCATGAACCCCAAGGCTTGCAGTATTTGTCTTGCAGATAGCAGGGTTTTTGTGGCCATTTATTTGAAGTAAGTTGTCAAATGAATTTGTTTCTCTGGCGTGAGGTAAGCCATCTAGGAAGTTGTATTCAAGCTTGCTCCCAGGAATATAATTTGTTGACAGGGTACCAGGTGTGATTTCTTTTCATTTATTGTGTACCCCAGACAAGTTAGAACCCTTTTTACAAAGGCCAGATGATTCATAAGTATGTCCTGGCTTGCTGCCTGAATTAGACAATCGTCCAGGTATGGGAATAATTTGAATATTTCTTTGCCTGCAAAATGCAATAACTGGAGCTGGGCACTTTGTGAATACCCTGGGCGCAGTAGATAAGCCAAAGGGCAGTCCAGAAAACTGATAGTGCATGTAGCCTGCTTTGAAGCATAGGTATCTTCTGCAAGATTCCCTGATTGGGATGTGCAGGTATGCTTCTTTTAAATCTAGTGTTGCCAACCAGGCATCTTTGCCTAGCATAGGAAGTAATTGGTGAAGAGTCAGCATCTTGAATTTTGGAATCTCCAAAAAGGTGTTTAGAGTAGACAGGTCCAGGATAGGATGCCATGAATTGTCTTTTCTGAGTACCAGGAAACGTCTCAAGTAGAAACCTTGTCCCTTTTCCTCTTCTGGTATCAGTTGAATAGCCCCCATGCTTATGAGAGAAAGTACTTGTTTTTGGGCCTCTGCCCACTGATTTGGGGGTAGGTCCAGCCACCCACCCACTTGGTGTTGGCAACATGTGGAAGTGAAATCTGTATCCCTGGGACACTATATTTAAAACCCATTTGTCCTGGGTAACGAGTTCCCAGTTCTTTGCATGAAGAGCAATGCTTCCCCCCAAAGGGGCAGTCAGTTGATAAGTGCTTGGAAATTTTAAAAGGAAGTCACTGAGACAGTTTATCATAGGGGGAGTCTTATTCCCAGATTTGGAAGTGGAGGCCCCCCCACTACTTAGTTCTGTGTGTCCCCTGGGACTAAAACCTGGGGTTTTTGCTGTGTATGGGTTTGGCTTGAGAAGACCTGGAAGGGTCTGTAAAGGACCAATTCTTAGAGGGCCAGTGCCTACTAAATCTAGGAGGCTGAACTTGTAAAAAAATCTAACAGTTTGCATTGATTTAGCTTCATCTTCCATCTTTTTAAGAACTTCCTCAGCCTTGTTGCCAAACAGGCGGTCCTGATTTAAAGGAGCATCCAACAATTTAGCTTCAACATGATCAGGCAAAGATTGCTCCTTAAACCAAGCATGTCTTCTGAGCACAGACCCAGTAAAACAGCAGCTCTGCAAGAGGCTTCTAATGAATCAAAATCACATTGCAAAGTATGTTTTCCAACTTGTTCAGCAGAATGTATTAAATCCTGTAATTCTTTATTTTCCACACAGTCAGGAATCAACATCATTTTCTGTTTAATATGTCCAATAACATGTTGCTGATACTTTAACATATGAAACTGGCAGTTTAAAGCCCTAATGGCCAAGGTTGCAGAAGTGAAAACCTTCATACCCCATCTATCTAGCGCCCTAGAGTCTCTATCAGAAGGGGTAGGATTTTTAGCAGTAGAAGCCTTAATGCCCTTGGGTGCCTGTGAAATAGTCTCTGGATCTGCAATAGGATTTTTGAAAAGGAACTTGTGGGACTCAGGGACCCTGTAGTATCTGTCAGGTTTTCTGGGAGCAGGAGGCAGGGAAACGGGCGCCAAACTAGATTCCAAAAAAGCATCATCAACAATGTCTAGTACAGGAGGAATAGCTAAAGGCCTATGCTGAGGTAGGAGAAGGAAATACCTAAGCCTCTCTTTTGAATCAGAAAAATCCAGGCTTTCCCAGTGGAAATGCTCCCTTAGAGTATGTAAGGTCTCCCCAAAAGAAAAATCCTCAGGAGGGGAAGCAGAGGGAATAGAGTCCTCTGCATCAGAATCTTCATAAGTAGATAAGGGCAAATCCAGATCAGAAGAATCAGAAAAAACAGAATCCTGATCAGAAAATTCATAATCAACTACAGTCCTAGGCCTCTGGGGGGGGGGGGGGGAGTTGGCTACCCCTTATTAGAGAGTTATTAGATCTTCAGCCATTCTTATCATTTGTTTGTTAGGCATAGAGGCCTGAGCATGTGGCCTGGGTGTCTGTTTTTTAGACATGGATCGAGATTTAGACCCAAGTAAAGAAGGAGGTGTTGGTTTAATATGCATGTCCATAGGTCTGAATACACCCTCAGAAGCCAGTGCCTGCACAGCATTTCCGGACCCATCCAAGGTAGAGACATCCACTGGTTCCACAGTTGAAGCATCTCGCGGCACACCGGACTCCGAATGGGTCTCAGAGGCCTGCAAATCAGAAGTAGCGGGTATCAGGGGCAGCAAAAGTGCCTCACTGAGTACTGACGAACTGGCGACGAGCTTAGGAGAAGAGTTGTCGACAGTTTTGGACCTCGGCGGCCTGTCTCTGTCTTTATCTTTGCGTTTTTTCGGAATCCCGGTAGTCAGATGGCTAAGCGACAACATTTGTGGATAATTAAACCAAGAACCGAAATATTTAGAGGCGAAAATATACTGACGACAGATAGTTCGCAGATTAAATAAAGCACAAAACTGACAGCAAGGTACATCGTGGTCAGGGCCTAGGCAAGGAATACAGTACGAATGAAAATCTTTATGAGGTATTTGCTTTCCACAAGTAATGCAATTATTAACTTTTACTGACATCAGTAAGGAGCAAGAAAAAGTTTCCCGAACGGGGTACTTAGCTTTAGCTGAAGACTTCAGTTCTGAAACTCAAAAATGAAATTTTCAGGAGTCGGACGACCGGCACTTGCGAACTGCTTCTGCTTCGGGCACCGCACGACCAGAAAGACTGGTGTAATGGCATCAGCTGCATGTGTTATACCCCCTGACGTCATGGAAGAAGGGACAGCAAACGACACAGGACCCAAGACTTCATTAATCTGGCCGACTGAGGGCTACCTGCAAGCAGATAACCCAAATGTAATGACTGCAACAGTGAAACATGAAGAACATCTGTGTTGGATCAAGGGTTTGGAGATCACATATATCCTTATTTATAAGGTCCATGATGATTCCATGGCCTTACACATAAGGCTGGTTAAGCTTATGGGTCTGTAGTTCCCAGGGTCTGTTGCTGTACCCTCTTTATAAAGGGGAATGACTGTTGCTGTTTTCCATTCAGCAGGGACAAAACCAGTACTCAGGCTGTGGTTGAAGAGAGTACTTAAAGGAGTTGCTGACTCTTGTTTTAGACCATTTAAAACATAACCAGGGATGTCATCTTGTCCCACAGAGGTTGTTTTTGGCCTTGGAGAGGGCATTAATGACTTGCTCTTTGGAAATGCAAGGTGGGGGAGATGTAGATGACATGCTTTGTAGAATGTTTGGAGGGTACAGGGGGGTGAAATTTTCACCAAAACTATCAGCTAATATGTTAGCTATTTTCACAGGATCAGCGTGTGTGATGCCATCCACAGCTAGTTCAGCACATGTCTGGGTCCTACCTTTTAGGCTTTGGATATAGCTGAAGAATGCCTTATGGTTATCCTTAGCTATGGTTGCTAATTTTTTTTGAAGTTACCCTTAGAGGATTTTACAAGTTGTCTTATTTGTTTGTTCAAGCAGAGGAGGGTGTACTTCCAGTGCTGTAACTTCTCCTGGACAGCAACTTCTTCCTCTTGTTGTATAACATATTAATGCTAGATGTCTTGAGGATCTTGTTTTGATCATATCAGGTACAGCTCTGTCAATGCATTTCTAAAATTGTCTGTACAGGGCATTTTTGTATACCTTAGTATAGATGTCAATGTCATCTGTGGGAAAGGAGCTTGGAAAGTATTTATGCCATCCCTTAGGAAGGTATATAATTAGCTTTGGTGAAAATTTTTATCCAGTTTCACCTAAGAGGAGTTCAGGTGTTATAGGTACTTCAAATGTGACTGATTTGTTATCAGATTTAACCAGCAAGTGCCCTATACATGTGGTGTTGCAATGGTCACCCATGCTGGAGAGGACCAGGTCGAGAATATTTGAGCCCCTTGTGGGGTTGCATACTATTTGTTCCAGGGCATTAGTATTAATGTCCAAGAAACTTTTTGCAAGCATGTTAGTACTCGTATGTTTCCCAGTCAATGGAGGGACCGTTAAAATCACTCATGACTAGTGTGTCTGGTTGTAATTTGCTTGACTCAAGTAGGTGCAAATAAAGTATTTTGAGACTTCCTCCTTTTTTACCACACATCTGTCTCAGTCTGGTGCATGCCTACCATTCATTTTGTGTTTCTCCAAAATTCTTGTAGGGTCTTGAACACCGTCTTTCCTCTTGCCTCTTCCTTTAAGTCCTGCTCTCTTCTTATCCCCTTCTTCCATTTTTCTACTTTTTTCCCATATAAAAATGCCTCATCATCCATCCTCCCATAAGTCTTTATCATGTACTATAGCTTCATTTCTTTAGTGGCTCCTCATTCATTTTTATCTTTTCCTCATCATTGTATTCACTCTCCCTTCATTTGCTTTTCAGTCTCCCCCTTAAGCTCTATCTTACCCTCACCAAGAATGATGCCACAGTATAAAGACAAAATGATCAATTTTAACAATTGCCTAAAGTACTGGTGTCATTCAAAGGGGATCCAGTGTCTGTCAGCCTGGGATGACATGCTCGACAAGCCACATTACTTCGCTAGGGACGGCTTGCACCTGTCACCCCTGGGCTTTCGAATACTGGCTAAGGCTCTTGCCACCCCCATAGTGCCTTTTTCAGGCAAGGCTCAAAAGACAAACCCATCTCCATAGACAACACAAGGAAAAAGAAACTAAGGGTAATGCTGCCCAACGCCAGAAGTCTAAACCTCAAGATGCACACTCCTCAGTATGAACATCGATATCTGTGCAGTAACAGAAACCTGGTTCAAGGCTCCCGAGAGCACCCCAGCACTTCCAGGTTATACCTCAAACCATGCTTTTCAGCCCCAAAACTCGGACTGAACCACAAAAGGAGGAGGAGTATCCATATTCATCAAAGATACCCACGCCTCCAGGTTAGTGAAACTGCACGAAGCATCGGAGACCATCCATGTGCAACTAACAGTGGGCAAAACTGCCTTTCAGTTTGTAGCCTGCTACAGATCACCCGCCCAAACTCAGGAACCCCACTCATCTTTCCTGAGAACACTGGAGAATATAAAGGTCTCTCCAAACACCATCATATTTGGTGATTTCAACTACCCAAACATAGACTGGTAGCACTACTCAAGCCCCAACATCCTCGCCCAACGGTTCCTAGAATGTATAAACTCAAATGCTATGGAACAACTGGTCACCACTCCCACAAGAGGGGAAAACATATTGGACCTGATCATCACCAACATGGGGACTCTATGTTCCATACCAGAGGTATACCCCTCATTTGTAAGATCTGACCATAAATTAATCTCACTGGACATCCATATCCCGTCCCCACCCCCAGCCAAGGAAACCACGGTGAAGAACTTCTCAAAAGCAAACTTCACACTTCTCAAAACCGAAGTGGAATCCTTCAAAGCCCCCGGGCCAGTGGAAAATACGTCCCAAACCGCAGAATCCTTTACAAACGCATTCTATGGACACCTACAGGAATGCATGGATTGTGCTATCCCAAATAAAAACAAGACTCACTCCTCCAAAGGCAGGAGACCTGTCTGGTGGACCCCAGCCATAAATAAGCTATACAACTGAAGGAGGAAGCTACTACATGAGAGAGCAAAATCCCAAAAAGGGAAGGCATCTCTGATTAGTACTAGCAAGAAACTACGATCCCTCATAAAATCATCTAAGGCCAGCTTCGAAAGAAAATTTGCACAAGATGCTAAAGATAATCACAAGGCCTTCTTTAGTTATGTCAGGAACCTGGGTGGCAACTCCCAGATATGCTCTGAGTTAGTGCAAAATGACAAAAAATACACTGAACCCACAGACATTGCCAACATCTTGGCAGACAGGTTCAGTGCAAACTTCTCCCTCCCCTTCCCCCCCAAAAGAAGCAAATGTCTATCACAGACTGTAGCCTCCCTTACATGATGTACAGGTGAGAGCTGCCCTCTCCAAAGCAAAAAACACAGCATCAATGGGACCGGACGGTGTCCCGGGCTGCGTCTTACATGAGCTCCAAGAAGAACTGAACCCTCACATAAAGTCACTGTTCAATCTCAGCCTTACTACAGGATATGTACCAAAGGAATGGTGTACAGCAATAGTGGTCCCACTCCACAAAGGTGGTGCCACAACGGACCCTGGAAACTATCGCCCTATAAGCCTGACTAGCCTGGGCTGCAAAGCTATGGAGCGTATCATCATGGAACTCATAAACAAAGACATTGGAAACCTCCAAACACTAGATCCTGCCCAATTCGGCTTTGTTAAGGGCAGATCTTGCCTCTTGAACTTGATCAACTTCTTTGAAACAGTCACCAAGGCCATAGATGAAGGGAAGGTAGTCCACACAGCCTACCTGTACCTCGCAAAAGCCTTTGACACAATACCCCACTCGGGCATCATAAATAAGCTCACCAGCTTAAATATCAACCCCTATGTCACAAGATGGGTTGCAAACTGGCTCAGGGATAGAACCCACATGGTCAGAATTGCAGATGCCATGTCAGACTCTAAACCAGTTACAAGTGGCATCCCACAAGGCTCAGTCCTGGGACCTCTCTTGTTCGGTATATATTTCCCTGAGGTACAGGCTAACACGGGAGGACTATGGCTGACCAAGTTATGAATGACTGCAAACTGGGTGCCATAATCGACTCGCCGACTGACACAAGCATCCTCCAAAAGGGTCTCACAGAGACGGATAACTGGTGCCAGAGTCATGGCCTAAAGCTAAATGCCAAAAAGTGCATAGTCGTCCCCTTTGGGAAAAACAAAATGCCCACAAATTGCCACATAGGTGGTAATCCATTAAGTACGGAAGAAGTAATTAGGGATTTGGGGACCCAAGTAGATAGCAATCTCTCCTTTGACAATCACATTGCCAAAGTGGTTAGAAAGACCTTCTATACAGCCCACCTTATCATGAAAGGGTTCTCATCTAGATCAAGAGAGGTCATTGTGCCCCTCTACTCATCAGGCCCATAACTGAATACAATGCCCCCTTTGGGATGTACCTTACCTGACACCTGCAGCAACTGGAAAGACCCCAAAAGTACCTCACCAAGAGGATCAAGGGACTCAAACCGATGCCCTACGCAGTTAGGCTAAAGAAACTCCAGCTCTACTCAGTTGCTTACTGCCTACTCAGAGGCGATCTGTGCCTGACGTATAAAGCCATGTCCAAACTAGAATTAATGGACATGCTCCACCTCAGGAAATCCAAATCCCTTAGAGCCACATGCTCCAGGGACTTAAACCTTAGCACAGAAATAAATAGGACATGCTGGAGGGACAGATTCATATCCTAGCGGCTCCCCTCACTCAGGAAAAAATCCCAATCCATGTTAGGCAGAGCCCCTCAATGACCCTCTTCAAGAGAAATCTTGACGAGTGGATGGGAGATCATAGGTTTACCCCTGGGATCTCTTCTGTGTCCCTACTAGACAGAGGCACAGTAAACTAACCTTAAAAGGGCTATCTTCTGTGACCTACTATACAGTGGCACAGTCAACTAATCTAAAAGGGCGGTGAAAGCCAAACACACTCTGGTTAGGCTTATAAATGCCCTAGGGCACATAGCCTAGTATCAACCTATGAATCCTATCCAGGTCAACCTATGTAGGTTGTACGCTAAGGCCTGCAAGCATACACGTGGGGGTCTTAAGGCCCCTTTTTCTCCTACTTAGTATTAGTTTGTTTTTTTGAGACCCTTCTCCCTTTTCCTTTCTCATTTCCTTCTTCCAAGTCCTTCTGTAATTTTGGTGGTTTGGTCTCCATGTCTACTGGCAGGTTTCTTAGTACAGAATCCTTATTTTAATCAAAATTCTTCTACTTGGCTGTCTGCATGTTTTATGTACTCATCTCTCCAGTATCCCCCAAACATTTTCTCTCCTCCTCCTCCAAATTAGTTTTTGAGTTTGTCACTAAAGATTCCTACATATACTCGTAGATATTTGGGGTACTCCATCTTCCTTCCTTTGTTTCCTTTTCCCTCTCCTATCTTTACCACCATTGCCTTTTGTTGGTAGCATCTAAGCCCCGAGGCTCTCAAACCTTGCAAAAATTGGCATTATTCCCTCTATGACCATCTCAACATTCTCTGCCACAAGTATGCCGTCATGTGCATATATTATTAATACTGACTGTACTCTTGTTTTTCCATCCAATAGTGCTAACTTTTACCTCACTTGAATTTCCAGATCGTCTATGGCTAGTGTGAAGAGCCTTAGGGACAAAAAGCACTCCTGTCATAGGAAGTTACTAGGCTATTGGCCCTAAGGCCCTTATAAGCCTAGCCAACAGTTTAGCCCATGCATACACAAATCAGCAGCCGATGCCCCTGTCCAGCAGGGACACAGGTGGAATCCCAGGGATGTATTTTCTATTTCCCATCTAGTTATCCAGAATGCACTTAAAAAGGGGTAAAAGAGGTACTCTGCTTGACGTGGAGAGGGAATCTATTCCATAGATGGGGGAGTCTCTGGGACAGAAATCTGTCCTGCCAGAAAGTCCTACTGATGTCACAGACCAGGTTGAGGTTGCATGTGCAGGTTACTCTAGTGGCGCTTGACTTGCGAATATGCAGCAGCCCCATCAAGGTGGGGTTCAGAGATTACCTTGTATGCCAGAGGTCACTTCTGAGGAGTCTGTATGAAACAGAGTAAAGGGACAGGGCTTTTAGCCTGCGTATGGTAGATTTTTGAGGCCCTGGATTCTCCTGGGGAGGAACCTCTGTGGTCTCTCCAGCTGTTGCATGTGCTTTGTGAGGTACAAGATGAATGGGGTGTTGTACTTAATAATGGGCCTTATAAAGCAAGAATACAGAGATTTTATGACCTCCTTGTCCCTGGATGAGATACCCTTACTTATGAGGTGGGCCATGTAGAAAGCTTTCCATACAATGGACGCAACATGGTGGTCAAAAGTCAGGCTGCTATCAATCTGGGTGCCCAAATCCCTCACAACTGACTGTGTGCTTACGTTGTTATTGATGTGATAATTTGTGGGGACATCTCTCTCCCCAAACAGGAAGATGATGCATTTTTTGTATTCAGCTTGAGGCCATGTTTCTGGCACCAGTCATTTGTTTGGGTGAGACCCTCTTGGAGGATGTTCACGTCACTAGGGGAATTGATGACAGCTCCCAACTTGCAGTCATCTGCAAACTTGGTCAGCCATAGCCCACTGGTTTTGGCCTGTACCTCAGAAAAGTATATCCCAAATAACAGAGGCCCCAAGACCGAACCCTAGGGTACGCCACTCGATACAGGTCTACTCCCTGAGGTGGCTTCCACTATTTTGCCTAGGTGGGTTCTATCAGTGAGCCAATTGGCTACCCATCTGGTAACATATGGATTGATGCCAAGTTGAGAGAGTTTATCTATTATGCCTAAGTGGGGAATAGTGACAAAGGCTTTGACCAGGTCAAGGTAGGCGGTGTGCACAGTCTTCCCCTCATCCATGGCTTTGGTGAGTGTCTCAAAAAAGTCGACCAAATCGAGTGTTTGGAGGTTGCCAATGTCCTTGTTAATGAGGTCCATGATAATCCGTTCCATGGCCTTGCAGAGCAGGCTAGTTAGGCTGATGGGTCTATAATTTCCCAGATCAGTGGATGCTCCACCCTTGTGTAAAGGGATGATAGTGGCTGCCCTCTACTCAGCTGGCACAAAACCGGTACTCAGGCTTTGGTTGAATAGGGTGCCTAATGGTGCTGCAAGTTCCTGCCTGAGTTCATGTAGGATGCAGCCTGGGATGTTATCAGGTCCCATGGAGGCTGTATTTTTTGCCTTTACGAGAGCAGTGATGACATGATCCCTAGATAGAAGGGGAAGGAGGCAGGTACTGCGAATGTCCTGATTTACTGATGGGGGGACAGAGGGGTGAAATTTTCACTTCATCTGTCAGCCAGCAAGTTTGCTATATCTATGGCATTTGTATATGTGGTGTCCTTGACCACCAGTTCTGAACAGATCTGGGTGCTACCTTTGGGATTACGGACATATGTGAAGAAGGCCTTATGACTGTCTCTAGTAGATGTGGCCAATTTGGACTCGAAGTTTGCTTTGGAGGATTTCACTAGTGCTCTTATTTGCTTGTTTAGGCTAAGCAAAGATTGCTTCCAATTGGGCACCTGCTCCTTCTTGGTCCTGGACCACAATTTTTTTCTTTTGTTATAGAATTTATTTATTGCAGATGCCTACCAGACAAGTTTACTCTTCCTTGTGGAGGATGATTTAGTCCAGTCAAGTATTCCTAATTCCATGCATCTATATAAATGTTCTTATAGTAATTTGGTATAGTCTTGGATAATGGTGCCAGTTCCTAGAGAGGGGGAAAGAGGCTATGAAGCTGTTGATATTATCTCTCAGGAGGCTGTAATCAGCTTTGGAGAAGATTTTTGATTGACCCTAGCTGGGGGGGGGGGGGGTTGAGTTGGGGGAGATGGTGACTTTGAACGTGACCACTTTATGGTCGGATCTTACAAGGGAGGATGATACTGCAGGGATGCTGCAGCGATTACTCATGCTGGTTAATACCAAGTCCAAGATATTATCACCTTCTGTGGGAGTATCGACTAGCTGTTCCAATGCATTTGCACTGACAAAAATCGAGGAATCTTTGGGCATGTGTTCTGGCAAGAGTACTTCTTCCAGTCTATGTTTGGGTAGTTAAAGTCACCCAGGATCAAGGTAAAGGGTTGAATCTTGATAGAATCGAACAGGTCTAGATAGTTTGGTCATCTTGGGTCAGATTTGGGGGCTGGTAGCTAGCTATGATTTGTATAAGGGTCTTGTCAATAGCACCTGGAGTGTCTCCTGTGCGTCATACTGTTTGACCAGCCTGGAGGTGTGTATGTCTTTAATATATATTGAAACTCCACCTCCTTTGGCTTTACTACCCACAGCTTGGGGTCTAAATGTATGATAGGATGAGTAACCAGGTAAGGCTGGGGTGCTCTTCACAGCTTTGAACCAGGTTTCTGTGACTGCACAGATGTCAGCATTGTCCAGGGTTAGGAATGCTTGCAATAAGTGCAGTTTCATGTTTAGACTCCTAGCATTTAGCAGCATAACTTTTAATTTGTGTTTTGTT